>NC_061061.1:10079085-10379085 GCF_021917145.1 Hypomesus transpacificus
CGCCAGCTATTTAGATCCAGTTCTGCATATTCCATTCAACAAGTATCAAGTATCAAACGCATCCTTTATGTGTTCAACATCGCATTTCCCTCCTTTCTGCTTTACAGACGTCTTGTGAATTGAACGAGCCTCTTCGCTTATATCTGTCTTGTCTCCCCTCTCTCCCCTGTTCTCTCCAGCTCCTATGATGAAGGAGAGACCCAGCTCAGCCATCTATCCGTCCGACAGTATACGTCAGTCCCTGCTGGGCGCGCGCCGCGTTCGCTCTGGCCTCTCCCTCTCCAAGAGCGTCTCCACCACTAACATTGCAGGGTGAGTCCGCCGCCACAAGTTCATTGGTGGTTCACAGTTCAGCTGGACCAATGGGAGACAGATGTTGAGATGGTGGTAGATTCATGAAGGATTTTAAACAAGACAATGGGCAACATATAGATATGGTTGATATGGTGTAATGGTGTGTGAATATAAAGTGAGTCATATCACGTGTAACTGATGTTACTGTCGTCTAAAAACAAGAGTTTTTGTGCCTTTTCTTTGTGTGTGTGCATGCGTGTTGTATTGTCTGTGTGTGTACAGGAACCTGAACGATGACTCTCCACTGGGGCTGCGCAGGATCCTGTCCCAGTCTACAGACTCCCTCAACTTCAGGAACAGAGCCATGTCCATGGAGTCCCTCAACGACGAGGGTGAGACAGCAGGGGGAGACCGAGGGGGGAGGGGGGGGGGGGGTAGATGAGAAAGAAAGACATGAAACTGAAGCAGGATGGATCAGACAGAGCAAACAACTGAGATTTAAAAGAGGGAAATGGTCATGAATAAATGTGCACCATTTTTTGCCTCCTCCCTCTCTCTGTCCCTCCCTCCCTCTGTCTCTGCCTCCATCCCTCTCTGTCCTTCCATCCCTCTCTCTCTCCACCTCCATCCCTCTCTCTCTCCATCCCTCTCTCAGGGGAGGTGTACTACGCGGCTCTGCTGGAGGAGTTGGAGCGTGAGGGGAAGGACTTTGAGGCGGACTCCTGGAGTCGGGCGGTGGACTCGTCCTACCTGCAGACGCACCGCAAGGACGTCATCAAGAGGCAGGACGTCATCTACGGTGAGAGGAGACACGCACACACACAAACACACAGTCTCTCTCTCTCTCTGTCTCTCTCACTTTCTCTGTGTCTGTCTGTCTCTCTCTGTCTCTCTGTCTCTCTCTCTCTGTTTCTCTCTCTCCGTCAGACCCAGTGCTGTCATCAACAGAAAAGGAAAGAAAAGTACTTCCAGCTATGTGGACTCATTTGACCCCCCCCTCCCTTTTCCCTCCTTCCCTTCACCCTTCCTTCCCTTCATCTTTCCTGCCTTCCTTCTTTCCTTCCTTCCCACCCACCCACCCTCCTTCTTCCCGTCCCTCCCTCCAGAGCTGATCCAGACCGAGTTCCACCACGTGCGCACCCTGCGCATCATGGAGGGCGTGTTCCGCCAGGGCATGCTGGAGGAGGTGCTCCTGGAGCCGGGCGTGGTGCACGCCGTGTTCCCCTGCCTGGACCAGCTGCTGGCCCTGCACACGCGCTTCCTGGCCCAGCTGCTGGCCCGCCGCACGCACAGCCTGGCGCCCGGGAGCACCACCAACTCCACCATCCACCAGCTGGGGGATGTGCTCACCGAACAGGTTAGCGGAAAGGGTGTGGGGAGGTGAAGCCCACGCGCATCCTCACACACACACACACGGAGATGGGTAGATGTAACACACGCATGGAGGGGGAAACATGCACACGCGCACTCACGGCCCCCTGTTGTGTGTTGGGCAGTTCTCGGGTCAGTGTGCGGACGAGATGAGGAAGGCCTATGCTGAGTTCTGCAGCCGCCACCCCAAAGCTGTCAAACTGTACAAGGAGCTGCTGGCCCGAGACAAGAGGTTCCAGCACTTCATACGGGTAAGAGAGGAAGGGGGGAGAGAGGGGGGGGAGGAAGGGAGAGAGAAAACATTGAAAAAAGTGGTGGATGAGGGGCATGGAGATATTATATAATGAAAAATGGGGGCCCAGTAGGGAAGGAGGGAGGTGTGTGTTGTCAGTGTCTCTGTGTGCGTGTTTTGTGTGTGTCTATTTTCTGCGCGCGTGTGTGTGTCAGCGGTGTCAGGAGGTTCCAGTGGATTCTCACATGCCTTTGCTGGGAGGAGTATCGTTAGCAGACAGATACAAATGAATGGGCGGGTTCACTTGAGTCCCGATACAAATACCCTTTTGTGGATGGTCTAGTCTTTTAGAACCTCTTATTTTCATACCACCAGTCACAAGACTGTCTTTGCCTCAAAAGCCATTAGTAACATCTTTGTGGCAGAAATGGCAGAGCTGTTTGAATACTGTGACAAAATGTAGCCATGATATAAACATTTCTAAGAAACATATTTCTTTTCACGTATTCATACTGGTATTCTCAAGTAGATTCATCGGACTACACATCTGTTATGTTGGATTCAGCTCACCAAGATTTCTAGGATTTGTAATGTTTATGTCACATGTTTGTACATACTGTTGTTATTAAGTAATGCTCTTATTGGACCGCTCAATAACTTGCCCTCCATCCCATAATCAGAGGGCGAGCCGTGGACCCCTGCTGCGTCGCCATGGCGTCCAGGAGTGCATCCTGCTGGTGACCCAGCGCATCACCAAATACCCGGTGCTCATCCAGCGCATCCTGGACAACACCAAGGGTAAGATCTGACCTCAGACCAGGCCCCTAGAACTCAGGGAGGAATACTGACAAGGAACACCAGCTGACCTCAGACCAGCTGGTCATGACTTCAGTTTTAGCTTGGTATTTGACACTGAAGCCGGCCTACCTGCAAAATATTTCCTCTTCGCATTCCCTCTCCGTCCACCCACAGGCAGCGAGGAGGAGGCCCAGTCCATATCGGGCGCCCTGACTCTGCTCCGCGAGCTGCTGAGCTCGGTGGACCAGCAGGTTCTGGAGCTGGAGCGGACCCAGAGGCTGCAGGAGGTGCGGGCCAGGCTGGACCCCCGAGCCCAGGCTGAGGTGCGGGGTGGCGGGGTCTTCCGGGGAGGGGAGTTGCTGCGGAGGAGGCTGCTCCACGAGGGGACCCTGCTGTGGAAGACGCAAGGCTCCCGCCTCAAAGGTGTGTGTGTGTGTGTGTGGGATGCATGGAACTGTGCATATTCAAATAAAGCTTTTAAAGTGTGTGTGTGTGTGTGTGTGTACAGGGATTTTGGATTTATGGCGTAATCTTGCTGTGGGATTCACAAAAAACTGTATGTTTCGGAAGTGATCTGACTGACTTCTCCGACCTTCTCAGACGTCCAGGTGCTGCTGATGACAGACATCCTGGTGTTCCTGCAGGAGAAGGATCAGAAGTTTATCTTCCCTTGCCTGGTCAGTCGTACAGTCTCGCTCCTCTCTTCTCTCCATTTCACTTTCTCTTCATCCTCGACCTGTTCTACAAATGCTGTCTCCCGCTAACCCTCCCTTTCTCATCTCTCTCTCTCTCCCTCTCTTTTCCCCACCTCCCAGGACAAGCCCGCCGTGGTGTCTCTGAAGAATCTCATTGTGCGGGACATAGCCAATCAGGAGCGCGGGATGTTCCTGATCAGTGACTCCACCCCCCCGGAGATGTACGAGCTGCACGCCGCCTCCAAGGATGACAGGAAGAAGTGGATGAAGCTCATCCAGCAGACCGTCTGCAGGTAGGCCGCCGTGCCACACACACTTACACACTCACACACACACTCACACACACACACACTCACACATGAATAAAAACACACTGTTGTCAATCAAAGACACGTAAACAAGGCTTATGCACTGGACTCCACTCACTCTCTATGTCTCTCTCCCTCTCTCCAGCTGTCCCTCCAGAGAAGACTTCCCCCTGATAGAGACGGAGGACAAAGCCCTACTGCGCAGACTGAGAGGTAGGCCATGCCGTCGCCCTGCCCACCCCCTTTATCACACTCGCAGCCCCCCCAGAGCCCTAAGCCCCACCCTCTAAGAGCCCTCTTGTGGGGTACACTGTGCCTTGCACTGCCGCCTCACAGCTTGAAGGGGCCTAGAGGGGCACGTCTTCGAATGAACCCCTTTTCTCGTCCTTCCCGCCTCCTCCGCTCCTCCTTTTTTACCCCTCCCCCCCCCCCCCTCCTCTTCCTCCTCCTCTCTTCTTCCTCCTCTCTTCCTCCTCCTCTCTTCCTCCTCCTCTCTTCCTCCTCCTCTCTTCCTCCTCCCTAGCGGACATCCAACAGAAGGACCGGGAGGTTCTGGAGCTGCTGCAGGAGAGGGTCACCCTGTTCTCCGACCTGGCCGAGGTCACGGGCTGCGGCCAGGAGGCGGCCCCTCCCGTCAACTCCAGGAACATGTTCCGGGCCGACACGCCGTACGCCCCCCAGGCAGAGTGTCTGCTCACTGACGCCATTTCCGAAGGTAAATACAGACCACGCATGGCGGGCAAGGCTGATGATGCACTCGTAATTGGATCAGGCTTCTAGCTTTCGGGACTACATTGTATCTTTTTCTCTCATCCTCTCCCTCTCCGTCTCCCTCTCTCTCTCTCTCTCTCTCTCTCTCTCTCTCTCTCTCTCTCCCTCTCTCTCTCTCTCTCTCTCTCTCTCTCTCTCTCTCTCTCTCTCTCTCCCTCTCTCCCTCTCTCCCTCTCTCTCTCTCTCTCTCTCTCTCTCTCTCTCTCTCTCTCTCTCCAGTGGACAGACTCAGTGAACTGCTGCTGGGCTCCAACATCGAGTTCCCACAGAGCTCCAGTACCAACGGAACCTGCAGTACCAACAGTGACCAGAACCACACTGGGGCACCAGTGAGCAGTGAGTGCTTCATTTTGGCCTGTTTCTTTACAGACTGACTTGCTCCTGCAAGCCTTTTTATGTATCCTGAAATATACATAAACATATATATATATAAAGAACGCTTTGACAATATTTCCCCTCTGTGCTGTGTGTGTGGTTGTGTGTGTGTGTCATATCAACTTACAGACGGTGATTCCATTTCCATCAATGGCACCCATGAGACCAATGGAAGTCCTTCACCCAAGGTAAGCCATGGTTCCATAGATAAACCAGGCAATATAAGTCTGTCGCAGGGTGGATCCACCCCATCATGTTAGACCAACCGTAACACTTTGTCTGTCTGCCTCTCCAGGACAGGAATGGTAACCAGCTCCAAGACAGGTCCCTCAATGAGGTAAGGGCCTCAATAATGACCCTCTCACCCTTCACCTCTCACACCTGCAACAGGTGATGATGCCAACTTTAGGTAGTTTGCAGCATGCAGATGAGTGTGTCTCGACGAGGGGCATAGGATTCATGTGTGTGTGTGTGTGTGTGTGTGTGTGTTGCAGGAGGTGTGTCAGCGACTGGTCAATGTCAGTGCCCAGCTTCATGCTTTGCAGGTAAGGCCTGCCGTCTTTACTCTCATAAGAATGCATGTTGCATTCCAGAGACTCTGCTAGGATTCTATTGGACCTCTTTTATTTATTGTTCTTTTCTCTTTTTTTTCTCTCTCTCTGTCCGTCTCTCCCTCCTCCTCCTCTTCAGGCTGCCGTCATCCGCCAAGACTCCATCCTCGAGCTCTGCCCCCGTGAGGGCCTCGCCCCCCCCCACCCCCACGTCCGCCCACGCCCCCGCGCCGCTCCACCCCGTCGCCAAGCTCAACCGCTCCATGTCCCGCGACACGGGCCTGGACGCCGGCACGACGGCGGCGGCCGTCGACGACGCGTCCATGCTGCAGAGGCAGAACGCCTTCCTGCAGGAGGAGCTGGTCAGGCTGCGGCCCCTGGAGGCCAGGCTGAGGGAGAGCGAGAGGGCCCGCGCCCTGCTGGAGCAGCAGCTGAGGGAGGCGCAGGGCCGCCGAGGCAGCCGAGGCAGCAACGGAGACATCGGGGACGTCGTCGTGTCTGAGCAGGTGGGACAGGAAGATGGTGACGAACCACACGCGATAGATATGGAAAATCTTTGATTTCATTGAACCCCTAAGACAACCCCAAAAAATGACACCGAAAACCTGTTTTCTTACTAGACACAACTATTGTTGTGTTTGTACATTTAAACACTGGGGAAAGACAGGTCCATCGAGGCCCACGAGGTGGCCATTAGCATGGCTATCTTTATGCTAACTCTTACCAAATGCTTACTTAGTTTTGAGCTCAATCATTTCTATCAGAAAATAAAACATATATGCATGTGAAGTCAATTAGGATATGACTCGACTTAACCTTTGACCTTTTCACCTCGGCCAGGCTCTGCCCAAAAGAAGAGGGAGTGCCGATGGAGAATCCGGACCGGTCGCGCCATTGGCCTGCCAGGAACCCGTGGACCAATTAGACGGCGTACAGGAGGGCAGCGAGGAGGAGTCTGATGAGGAACCAGACGTAGTGAGGATTTCACCTCGTTCCGACAGCCCCAGAGGTCAGTCGAGAACCTGATTTAAACCTTGTTTATCCCTCTGTTTAGATACAGCACCCCACACTTTGCCTGTTGCTCTCATTGTCCAAATCAGGCCCCAATAAAGGAAAATCTGGTGTTAAAAAATATATAATTTGCAAGATACCCATTATAAATACTTTTCAATCTTGGGGTTAGGGGAAGTTCTGTCCTCATTCAACATTCCTCTACCAAGCACACTGGAATGGCCATTATCATTGTGACAAAGTCCTCCACCTTCTCTGCCACACAGATAAAATCCGACACACAGACACTCACTCAAACCCACATTCTTGACAGTATCTGTTTTTCTGAACTTTTGCCTCTGTCATATCTCTCTGCCTATTCTTTAACATGGGAAGCAGGTGTGTCTGCAAATTGTTATCTATCTGACACTGGTTGTTCAGCTGTGTACAGAGTGGGCAGGATTTTACTCAAACCCCTTCCTGTCTCTCCCTTTTCTCTCTGTCTGTCGACTCTCCAACAAGCTCTCCTCAACAACCTCTCTCTTTTTTATGCCTCTCTTTCTATTTGTGTAATGGGTGTGTAACCGCTCTGCCAATATTTAACTTCCCCAATCTGGTTTCACAGTGTCAGTCTTTGTCTTGGAATGTTCATCCTTCCCTATATATGTGTCAACTTACATCCTCTGTTGACTTGATGAGCTTGTTTAATCAGTGATATATTCATCAGTTCGTATTTGCGATCACACTATCAATCCTATGATCTCACCCTCCAAGATCTCCAAGACATCCCAGAGGAGGCCGAATGCGGGCCGGAAGCACGGGAGTCCGAGGCAGACACAGAGACGGTTCTGAGTTAACGTCAACCCGGGCCCCAGGACCGCAACCTGCACACACAATACTACCCAATAAACCAAACCTGAGAACCAGACCGTCCTCCAATCAGCCAACCAATCAACCCACCAATCAACCAATCAGATCGTATACTCCTCTTTAGTCATTTCGTCGGATCTCTTTTGTTTGCATTGACATAGGCGAGCCAGTAAGGAATTTTGCGTCTTATGGTTTTCCCTTAGCTCTGGGATGTTGAAGAAATAGTCGTTTTCATGTCATTTTGATTGTGTTATGAGCTTCGTCTTGGGGGATGGATGAGCTTCCCCAGGCCCGGCACCTTCTCTCTCTCGCGATGTCCCACCGTAGGAGAGGGAGTGAGGGGAAAGACGGGATTCCGAGAACACAAGTATTCGAAAGACGTAGGTTTAGGGTTAGGTTTAGGTATCCGATGATACCCAGTAGGAACTATAATACTGTGTACTGTAACTGCCTGTTGTTGTTTCGTAAGACCTCATTTGAGACTTGCCTTATCTGGCTGACTGACTAATGCTGAACTCAGTACCGATGGAGGGGACGGGGTTATACTGTATATATACTTGTTGAGATGTTTTTGCAGGTCTTAATCAACTCTTGCCTCACCCCACCCCCAAATACTCTCTCTTGAACTTGGATTGATCCTTTTTCAAACAACCAAATGTTTTTATGTTTTTCCTGTGAAGGCAAGGGTAGTTAGCTCACAAGGAATGTTTTACTTTGTTTATATGATAAGCAGACGGGTGTTTTTACTATGAACTGTTGCTGAACTACTTACCAAGGACCACAGTGACACAAACATTTCTTGTTTGCTAAGTAAAACCAACAATAACCATTTGGGAGTTGTTAAATGTATTATTAAGGGCTGACTCAACCCCATTAAAATGAATATATGTGGACTGTTTTTATGTTGATAGGCTTCTGCAGTATTACAGTCATGTCATTCTATGTGGTGTACACTGCACTTAACGGTTGGAAGTCTGAAGAGAAATTAAATTAATATTCTCTATTTTATAAGTTGAGGTATAGCCTACAGTTTGATAAACTTGGATCAATTTATTGGACACCAACAACCTGGCCTTTTTAAAATGTGTAACTTCTCACTTAATATGAGTGTATTCGAAACTAAAACAGTTTGATGGGATTTAAGGATGTCCATTGAACTTTAAAAAGAAACGCACACCATTTTATTGTTGAATGCTACAAAATATATCACAAAGGTTTTTGTTTGTATAAATATTTGATCTGTTCTGGAAAAAAGAAAATGTTGACTTTGTACATGGTAATGTTGTAATATTATTGTCTTTTTACTTTAATTGTACTTAATATTCTTGTTCGTTTAGTGTGGTGTTCATAAACCTTACAGAATGTAAATGTCTTGGGTGTGTTCATTCTCTCTCTCTCTCTCTCTCTCTCTCTCTCTCTCTCTCTCTCTCTCTCTCTCTCTCTCTCTCTCTCTCTCTCTCTCTCTCTCTCTCTCTCTCTCTCTCTCTCTCTCAAAATTTGTCTCCCGGAATGTTTTCCAATTAGGTGGCAAAGAGATAATGAATGAAATTATTATTAATGATCTCATCAACATTGAGGAGAAAAAGTAGAATTCCTTCACTGCCTCAATTCTGAAACTCGATCAGGCCCGCTATTATTTCAAAGTTCAATCAAGATAGGAACGTCTCTGTCAATAAAGGTGCGTCCGTGATCATTTCAACGTGCCCTCTTTAAGTTCACAAGCACACTGGGGCAATCTGTTCAGCTGTCCAGACACACCTTAGTGGGGAGATAGCCTATTACTTTACAAATCTGACACGACAGATCTCTCCAGGGAAGCGGATTCTGAATAGAGGCATTCCAAGTACGTTTATCTCAGTCAGGTGAGTTTGGATCTTGTGAGCTAGAATTGCAAAATGTTTCTTTGGAACCAATGAATTACCAATGTATAAAGCTTTTATAGATGGAATAATCAATAAGAACGACAATATCGAATGTAATTAAGAAGCGAGAAAAACAAGTTGTTATAATAGTCTTCGTGGTAGGCTACATTTGTTGTTTTGTTAGGCTACATAATAAACACTGTGGACGGACCATTGCCATTTGTTAAGTTCCGTGATTTTAGTTTCGAAGTTTAGGGATTTTAGTTTTGAATACATACGTTCATAACTGTTTGCGACACCTGGGCGTTGAAGGAAGGTATTTTGATGGACCTCACCAACTGTCAGGAAGTTAACTGAATTGCTAAACATTTTTTCGTTGTATTGCTCCCACTTGAGGGAAGAAAGGGTTCATGGCAATGGGATTTAATTATTTAGGCCATTAGATTTCGCTAGTGCATGGCATAAAACACAGTCTGTTTTAAATGTTGAATATACAATAGTAAGTCAATGAGTTAATATAAAATACAAAAGAAATATAAAAAATTCAAAGTTGGATCATAAACTGTATGTATTATAGTCTGTCACACATGCTATGGAAGCCCTGACAAAGACATTGGAAATCACGCTTCCCCAAGCCAGAGTAAGTAGACTAGCCTTTAAAGTCCAGTACCATACTGAATAACTCATGATTTATACCTACTGACACATAGCATAGAGATAATTCAACATGGAGTTACAACACAAGTCAGCACAAGAAGTAGAGTCATCAAGCCTAACGTGTCCCTTGTGTTGCTGTAGGACATGTGGTGGGGAACACTGGGCACTGTCAGGCCGTACCCCAACTTCAATGCTGGGAAAGATGCTAGAGAGCTTCATACTGCTCTGGAGAGCAAAGGTACCAGTCAGGTTTGATACGATGATACACTTTGTACATATGTATGCGCTGCTAAGTATGTGTGTGTATGTGTGAGCATAGTCACAGATGTGAACACACTGGTACGAATCCTGACTAATCGGAACAATGCCCAGCGACAGAGCATTGCGGACGCCTATCACAAGCTCACACAGAAGGTACATCAGCTGCACTCTTTCTCTCACACATACGTACACATGCAGGCACAACCGCCAGGGCATCACCACGGCAAACCAACATTGTCGTGTCCATGCTTGGCAAAGCTGGTCTCCAGTACCTCTGCTCCCCTGCAGGATCTGTCCCTAGCCCTGAAGAAGGCCCTCTCTGGGGGGCTGGAGGACCTCATGCTGGGCCTGATGATGACCCCGGCTCAGTTCGACGCCCACCGCCTCAGACAGACCATGGAGGTGAGAGGGATGAGCTGTGTGTGTGTGTGTCTGAGAAGGGGCTTCACCCTTTCCCATCTACAACAATACGAATGGGTACGATCCCATGTGGGTGTCTTGTGGTGGACGTGCCTGACTTCTAGTTGGATTGCCTGCGTGTCGTTCCAGGGGCTGGGCACGGATGAGGAGGGCCTGCTGGAGGTGCTGTGCAGCAAGTCTCCACAGCAGCTCAGGGACATCACCATAGCCTACAAGCAGGGTGAGACACACACACACGCACGTAGATGCATACACACACATGCACACACATTAACGCCCAGTAAGCTAACACTTTAAACCCTACTCATGCTTGTTTGTGCTTATAGAGTTTGACCGCTACTTGGAGAATGACCTCATCAGCGAGACGAGTAAGGAGTTCACCAAACTGGTGCTGGCCATACTCAAGGTAACGGATGCATCCGTTTTGGGATACGTAATAAGATACAGATCCAGTACATGTTCAAGATCAACTATGTATACTGTTGAAATACAGTACATAATACACTTACTTAACTTTGATGTATTGTGGATACATGGATACACATGGATATTGAGCTATTGCACAACTGAGTGAAAGGGAGTTTCTTTTGATGTCAACAGAAGGAAGAGACTAACGTAAAGGGCTTTATTAATTACCAACTCATTGATCAGGACACTAAGGTATGATTCCAGCTTTATTGAAGCAATGGCTTGTACGCCTTTAAAATGCTCTCAATTCAATTTGTTTCACATCAAGTTTCATGGTGTTTGTGTGTGTGTATGTGTGTGCGTGTGTGTGTGTATGTGTGTGTGTGTAGACTCTAAATGCAGCAATCAGTGGTAAAAAGACGGACCCAGCCCCCTGGATACAGGTGTTAACCACCCGGGACTCAGTTCACCTCAACAGAGGTGAGAAACACACACCTTCTCTTGCCTCCTCCTTCTCTTTCATACAAGTCAACAGTATTTAACTCAAAGCCTCTTTATATATTTGGAAGGGGCTTTGAAGTTCAAGCAAAAGGAAAAATATCTAGGGATAACATTGAGTTTCATATCATTCCAACATTATTACTGTAACACCTCTCTCCCTTTCAGTGTTTTCCAGGTTGGAGGATTTGAGAAATGAGAGAGTGGAAAAAATGGTTCAAACTCACTTCTCTGGGGATGTTAAAATTGGCTTTCGCATACTAGGTAAGATCTGATTAACCTCTCAGTGTGTAAGGAGTTTTCTTTTAAAGGGAACATTCTGATATGGCATATTCATGATGGCTCTGTCTCAACAGTTTCAAAATTGCATTTCATTATTTTGTAGTCAGAAAAGTCAGATTACTTTTCTGGCCTGTTTGTTTCTGTAATAATTAGCAATCCTCAGTTTTATTTATTTCAACCTCTACCGAGCTTTATGCATCTTGACACTCACAAGAAAATCAACCCCACGATTCTTAATTGTATTTTGTACATGTGTGTGTATTTTAATTCTTAGTTTGCTGCATCCAGAGTATTCCTGCATACCTGGCACAGAGGCTGCAGAGCAACATTAAGGTTAGCCTGTCTTATGATATTGAGGATAACTCCCCTTGGTCGGGCTTTATTCATACTTGGCGTGTGTGTGTGTCATACATGTCAACATTTGAATACCAAAATCCGGGAGACCTCAGAAGGGGGGGGGGGGGGGGGTCAGAGACAGAGGGTGCCAGAGGCTGGCTAAATACACATAAATAAGTCCCTTAGTTATAAAGCTCGTCCATATATTGTTAAATTTGCAGCCATATTCTTTTTTTCCGCCGTAGCACCACCTGAGACTTGTCATTCATAATGCCATTTCTTCCACTGATTCTCGATTCAAATTTCTCCCGTCTACCTGCGCAGATATCAGGAACGCAACTGGGTTGTAGGTTGCCAGGTTGAGGTCACAAATGGGTTGAAAATGGTATGATGTGTATTATGTGTGTAGGAGGCTTTTTATAAAAGATCTGGCAACTGGACAACCTTGGAATAATATATTAATGTGATTATTCATATAACGAGGTCTGGGCCATACAAATTACGGGTTTCACGGGAGAAAAAACAAAATGGGGGGGGGGGGGGGGGGGGGGGGGGGGGGCAGGAGATGGGTGTAAAATACGGGAGACTCCCAGGGAAAACGAGAGTGTTGACAGGTATGGTGTGCGTGTGTGTGTGTGTGTGTGTGCAGAAAGGGCGTGCTATGCAGTGGATACTCATCAGCCACAGTGAAGATGATCTGCTTTGCGTCCGAATGGAGTTTCGCAGGCTGACCAACAATTCCCTATACTCTACACTCCAGGTATGGCTTCAGACACATACTTATATGTACAGATACACAATGAATGATCTCAAACAGTGGCGATTTTAGACCCTTTTTAGGAGTGCTCAAGCACCCCTAAATGTAATCTCAGCCCCCCTTAAAATAAGAATAACATTTTTAAATGATTATTGTTTATTATCATTTGATGCTGGTAGTTCATGAAGTTAGGGACATCATTAGTTTTTTCATTCAATCAATATTTTTGCATAATAATACTTACACGTATTAATTGTTATCCAGTGAAATTAGGGATTTATATTACCAAGGGGGTTTAGCACTTTTTCATGGCACTGTATTCATGTCACATTCTCATTGAGGGCTGAGCATCCCTAAAGGTCTGATCCTAAAATCGCCCCTGATCTCAAATACATTAGTCATTGATTCCTTTTCTTATCTCCCATCCATTCTTTCTCACAGAAAGAATACAAAGGAGAACTGCAGCAAGCTCTTCTGGCCTTGTGTCGATCTGAAGACCTATAAATGACAAATAAAATCATGTCTATTTCATCAGTAATTGTCAGTGTGATTGTTGTCATATTGGTGTTTTAATGTATTTTGGCAAGTATGTTGTTTGTGATGGTAGAATGAAAAATCGGAATGTCCTTTTACATCTTTCTAAATTGTTCTCAGTAGTTTTGGGCTTTACGTAATCATTACACCTGGGGAAGGCATTTTACAAGAACAGTTTGGGTTCTATTCTGATTGTTATGTCCGCGTAAGCTTTCAAATGTATCTGTCTATTAGCAAACTACATGGAGTCCATCAAATCCAAAAAGTCTCTCTCCAGTCCAGTTCCCTCTAATTGTGGTACAATGTCAGCCAAGAGACGGGTATTAATACCCACCAAGCATCTCACAGCTGGCATTCATGCCCACTGTCCCTCCGCCTTCCTTGGCAAAGTACCCCCCCCTTCCCTCCCTCCCAGAAATATAGTATAAGCTCAAATGATTCTGGGCCAACTGTATCTTTGGTTGGCACTGTGGCGCTTACCTGGTACTGTGCCCCCTCCCTTAACAACAAAAAAAGTACTGGTGCAATTCACTAGTTCCAAACAACTCTGATGTGACTTCCTGAGGAGTCGGTTGTTATAAGCCAGTTGGAACATACCACCGGACATGGTGTAGCAATTCTTTACACACTGATCGAGTCAATCCGATGTTCCACTCGCATGTGCTTTAAAAATGTGTGTAATTATAGTGGAAAAATTACATTAAATAAAACCTTTTTTTTAACAAAGGTGCAGGGTTATTGCATAGTAATTGCCAAAGAAAGAGCTTGTGTGTGTGTGTGTATTTGTATGCACGTGTGTCATGTACAACTGTTGACCTTGACATTGAAAGTCTATGGCTGTCAGGAACACAACTATATCACCTGACGGTAAATACTCTGCTTGCTCCAAGGTGAAAGATGTGCGAGTCTGCTTGTGTGTGTGTGTGTGTGTGTGTGAGAGAAGTTTGTACATGTTTAATAATGGATTTTCAGGGGGCGGGGGGGGGGGAGGGGCAAGAGTGGTGGGAGTGGCCAACTTTACATTCAGATATAAAACCCTTCTCCATTTGAAAGTGTCCGTGTGGTCCCTCTTCAACTTGTCCTCCCTCATTCCTGATCCAGGAACGTTACCTTCTCATCCTCACAAGTCCAACCAAACGCTGCCAAAATGGAGGCCGTCAAGAAGAAGATGTTGATGCTGAAGCTGGATAAAGAGACTGCTGTGGAACAGAGTATGCAGTCTGATCTCGACAAGACGGCTGCTGAGGAAAAGAGCAAACAGGTGGAGCTAACACGTAGACCAGGCTAACACTTAAACCATGCTTATACTCAAACCAGGCTAATACTTAGACCAGGCTAACACCTAGACCAGGGTAGCACAGATAGTGGGTGATGTTAACTACCAATAAATGTAAAATAAAAAAATAAAAATAGAAGGACAACTTGTTTTAGACAATTGACACACGAGTATTAAGAAAGAAAAGCTATTTGATATTATCCCAACAAATATAATTTTCTTTAACATTTCAACGGCACTGGCTATTTTGTCACACAACCTTCATAAGAGCCATGAAAGAAAATTGATGGACAGCCACAACCAGACTCAAGGTTTTTACACCAGGATCCTTAAACGATACAGCTGAATGCCTCATGAATCTATAATAAGACTGTGCAAGCATTCTTCTGTGGCAGAGACAGATGACCTGTCGCCAGGTTGGGATCCAACAGAAGAGGTGTAACTGAAGCTGAGACTGACAATGGTTTACACAGGGAGGGCTTGAAGAGTTTCTGAGGATATTAATACCCTTGTGGCCTTTACACATGAGCCTCACCCCCATCAGGCCTGGCTCGATCCCAACATTCGACTTTGGACTTGGGGTGATTGAGATCCACGCCTCGAGATCACACATCTAATTATGGCAACAAAAAAATCCGCGGTTCTGTCAGCAAGGCAATTTCTCTAGCTCATGACTTCATGTTCAGTAACTGAGATTTTCAAATGAACTGTCTGAAAAACGATTCACCTTTTTTTCATGCAGACCCAAATGCACAATGCCTGTACACCTGCTTTGATTAACCGTAATTGTAAGAAATATGCAATAACTTTGGATGTTGTTGATCAATCCTCTCATGTCTCTTTCTTTGCTGGCGTCTCTCCTCTCCTTCACCCTTTTCCAGTTTTGCAGTCTCTGTCCTCCCTGTTCGCTCTTCTTCTCCTTCCCTCTGTGTGGGCGTAATCTCACTGTCTTTTCCTTTATCTCCGCATTCCTTCCATCTCTCATCCATGTTTTTCTCCATCCACCTTTTCTTCCACTGTCACTTTCTGTCTGTCTCTCTGTGAACACAGCATGAAGATGAGCTCCTGCAGATGCAGAAGAAGCTGAAGGGGACTGAGGACGAGCTTGACAAGTACTCAGAGGCCCTGAAGGATGCCCAGGAGAAGCTGGAGGTGGCGGACAAGAAGGCCGCAGATGTGAGTTACATATCCCAGCAACCTTAAACCTACAGTATGGTACACACACACACCTACACTCAAACACATGTTTCTTCCCTTCCAATAACTTTTATTAATCTCTCCCACTTAGTATACACATATACATTATGCGTATACTTGACATAAACACATTCTCTTTTCAATAGCTTGGATCGAAAGCGTTTAAGTGCATTATATCTGTTTTTATAAGAGCCTAAACTTTTAGCCAACATTTTTTGCCCATCTTTTAATTACAATCCATGGGTCGTGATTTCAGTTGTGTCCTTAAGCCACTGAATAGATCTCACTGATAGATTTAATTTGATATATTATACTCATATTCACCCAACATGGCATAAATCAAAAAATTCTGCATGGGTCTACCGGACTTTCAAAAAACAACTTTTTCACGACACAGCGCCCACATGTGTTCAATTGGAAGTTTGGGAGTGTCAGTTGGTCTATTCTGACAACCGATATCTCATTGTGTCAGTGTGCAGTCGGACATAGATACTGACAGTTCCAATACTGCCCATGTCAATCCGAGCAGGATTATTAATGACTCCCGACGGAGGTTCACATATCAGAAGGAAACATCCGAGTATGTAATCCCCTAAACTTCCCTCTCAAATGCTATCTTCCCTCAATCCAAAATCTTCTCAATTTCAACCACCTTTTATTTACCACCTCGGTTTTCTCTAGTGTCTTCTTCCTGTCATTGTCTGCAGGACCAGGACAGTGATTGACCCCAGATATAGCAGAGCCCAGATATAGCAGGCCCACCTGTCGCAGTCATAGTTTGCCTTGTTATGGCAAAGCCCTCAGGAGGCTCCCCCGTGCCAACATACCAGTGGGACTTAAAACAGGAGAGCCCGGGACGGGGGTCAGAAGGAGGAGGGGTGAAGAGTGTCACAAAGACAATGCTCAGCTGGGACATAACACACGAGCTGACATGACTTATGAAATACCGACCTTGCTCGCTCCGGTGATTAAATACGGATTCTCGCGTGACATCGCTGTCCTGAAATATAGTAGAAGAGGGGATGATACGTTGAGATGTAAAAAAAAACTTTAAAAAACTGCTAAGAAAGAATGAGCATTTCCATGCAATGTCTTCGCATGCAAAAGTTACCATTGTTGAAGTGAAGAAAAGCCAACTCAAAACACTTCATGACAGCTGGAACAAAAGTAAGGCCATCTTCCCAATGTGCTGAGTAGTGTGAGACCTTGAGAAGGTGTAGATATCTCAGAGAGGATAAAGATATCAAATCTACTGCTTGGCTTGCACAGGATCCACAAGGCCCAGAGGACAGCTAAGCCAACCAACTATCCCGGGGTTGTGACTCACAGTTTCAGTTGCAAAAAACCCCCTCCATGTCTTGAGGCTGTGTCTCTCCAGAGGGCGTCCGGAGACGGGCGACAATGTGGGAAGACACACTCACCTTCAGGTGCAGAGACATACACGCTCTGTAGGAAGCCAATCGCACACTTTGGCTTATAGGTGACACATAATGAGATATGGGATAGAATACAGCAGTGTGTGGTCAGTGAGTTATCGGTCCCTTCCCTCTCAACCAGTCATCTACCTCCTTGGGAAATTTGGCATGTCTGTACCAAGCTACAGATGCAGTGGGGTTGGGTGGGTTTCAAAGTATGATGTCTGTATCAAGCTACAGATGCAATGGGGTTGGGTGGGTTTAAAAGTATATAGGAACAGTGCTGGTCTGACTGGACAAATGGTTAGTGTCTATACCTCCCTTCACCCCACAACAATCCAATGAGGGATTAGAACAGTTAGTGTGGTCATGTCACTGCTGGTGTAACCACTGTTGTCATGGTTTGCCCAGTGACATGTCGGAGGGGGTTAATTAAGTCACACCTCTGAGTGGTAGTGGGTTCAGATGTTCAAAGGTCAATGACACTCCTAGATTGGAGTTATCCACTCTGGAGTCTGAGGGTGTCGACTGCTTCACTATGGATTAGGGGCTGTATTCGAGGGATCTGGTGGTTGTTTTATGTGATGAGCTCTCTATTAGGTGTCCTAGTCACCTAATTGATCAGAGACACCTTATTTGGATATGGAAATGCCAGTGGGTTCAAATAATTTCTCTGCAAATGGAATAACTAGGCCTTTCAAAATTCTGTACTATCATGGGTTTCATAGAAGACGTCATTTAAAATATTTGGTCGAATGCAATGTTTTAGCAGCACTTTTGTACATTTCCTGTCGCTCTTCAATGTCTCTATCACAATAAAGCAGAAATGCCCAAAAATAGACACATGTACAAGACAGTGTTATCAAAATGGGCAGGGTCTGGAGGCATGCTCAATATGTATAAGAGAGACATCTAGTGGTCAGAAGAGGCAGACAAGACAAGACAATTCTTGCAAGATAATAAATACCAGAATAGATGGCATTTATCGATCAAATGTTCAACGTGTAAGCACATGATCAGCGACATTAGATTGTGAGAGCTGGAAGCGAGCCAAACGCTGAGTGGTTGGTCCATAATAAAGCAAACTGCCAAGTCATTGCCCAACACAACTAAATGTGATAGCAAGTCGGAGATATGTTCAGACTTTTTATTTTGAAACGTGAACATTTTAAACAGAAAAAATAATACATATTTTTTTAATCAATCGACGTTTGTATTTTGTTTCAGCAACAATGTTAGTTTATTTGGTTTCATTATTCAGCTGGCGGGAGGATGATACGTATATTACGTCAGTTCCTTTACACGGGGCGTAGTAGACAGGAAGCGTGCTGAAATAAGGAAGAGAAAAGGAGCGAGGCAACTGAAGGGGAGGGAGAGAGTGTGAGACCATACAGCCGCTTTCCTTGCAGTTTTCCTTCAATTAATTTAAAGTAGTTACTTAGATATAAAAGCCCGTTACTCTATTAGATTTTTTAAGTGCATCAACTTTTATTCGACTATAATTCGAGGTAAAGAAAAGGATTTACTTTGTTAGCCGTGATAGCTAGCCAACTTAGCACCCTATTATAACAGAGCTGAAAACTTGGACTTAAAGTTCAGGCTATTATTCGATTTCTCTGAGCTTTTAGTCAGTGCACTCGGAAGTAATCGTTTTATGTCATTAAGATTTGCTCAAGGTAAGACATATCATTCTGTATACTTGCCAGCTTTCCCAGTTGCTAGCTAGCTAGATTGAAAGAAACGAGGCTCTGTTCTGATTTCCAGTTTGGACTCGTTGACGGGGCGTTGCTGTGTCTGTTTGGGAAACATCCTGCAGAGAAACCTTTGACGTTTGCCAGCGACTTGGAACAAATCTTTTTGAAACGACTCTTCCACCGTGTTGTAGCCTACGAGTTTTGGGGGGTGAAATAACCAACGCGCAGATTTGGAATTTATTTGCAAGTTTGACCTATCTAGCTAGCTACTTCAAAAATGGCCGGAATCAATAGCATCGAGGCAGTGAAGCGAAAAATCAAAGTTCTGCAGCAACAGGCCGATGAAGCTGAGGAGAGAGCTGAGATCTTGCAAAGACAGGTCGAAGAAGAAAAGCGGTCCAGGGAACAGGTAATGGGACAACAATCATAATTTTTTGCCTTCCCCACGCTTTCTTCTCCCAACCTTCCATTGCTTCTGAATCTTGGGAGGATGTACTAGTAGGCTAATGCACATCTCATCCATGGCTGCAATTCCCCGTACTAGCTAGTTGTGGGTTATTAAACATTCCTGGAGTTATCTGTTTGCTGACAATGTGGCTCCCTGCAATATTCAACTATTGATCAGGAAAGCAATTCTCATTGAATACATTGGATCAGTTGTGCATTCCGGCTCAGTGGATGACAAAAGGATGTCGCTCAAATGCTTTGAATAGTTTTAGTAGGTTCACCCTGCAATTCTCCCCTCCTTGGTATTTCGAATGTTTGCCCTGAGGCTGGGCCCTCAACAACTCGTTAAATTCCTACGGCTCTCTTCAATCAAATTGCTACTGATGTAATCGCCAGGTTGCCAGCACGGTGCTAGATGTATTGTTACTTTATTGCTTCTTTGGGGGTCTGTTTCTTTGGACCGTCCTTAGGTTGAGGTATCTGGTTCATAGTATTCCACGGAAGGTCTATATTAGCATGTGTTCTGTTATTTTTTCACATTTGTGGCTATTGCTGTGGCTTATCTATATGTCCATATGGTCTTCTGCCTTCACACTGGAAGATAAGCCCTGCATGCGGCCAGTGATAATGGGCCCCTGACCAACCCTGAGGTTTTTTTCTGTAGGGACACAAACATGTCTTAACCGCAGTCACTTGACAGTAACAACCCAAGTTAACACACATTCTACTTTTAGATAGTAAAAGAACAGTTTTAAGATCTCTGTAGCCAACTTCTAGCATATCTAGCATGGACCTGAGTAGTGGGCGTGAGACGCACGGTGTGCAAACCGCCTGCCTTGTCATGCTCTATGGTGACACAGGACGTGTGCTTGCAAACTGATTCTGTTGCCCTTTTTTGGCGATGCCAAAGAAGGAAATGACAACGACTGACAAAAAAAAAATGGTGGTTTGAGTGAGTCTTCCTCTCAGAACAGTTGAAGAGGAAGTTAGCCTGTCAAGGAATGTTCTGCCTCTTCCCACAGGGTAAATCCTCCCTTGCCTTGGAGCTTTGTCGAAGTAATGGTGCTGGTGTCATTTTGGCCACCTGTTTGTCTCTGGAGAGAAGCCTACACAGCCCTTATCTTCACAGGCAGCTAGCCTAAACCTCTTTAGGGACAGGCTAATGGGGATGACTCCTAAGACTCATGCTAACTGTCAAACACAATTTTTAGGTACACGTCCTGAGTACACCAAAGCCAACTAGTAATGAACCCTTTCTAAGTATACGTTCTCCATGCATCTTCCAAAGAAATTCACTCGGATGACCATGAGATTATTATTTTATTTTTTTAAACTACAACTAAAAGGCATCAGGACATTGTGAAACACAAACTCCAATACAGGATATGTAGTAATGAGCCTAACGGCTGCCTAACAGGTGAAAGTCATTTCTGTAGGGGATGAGTATTATTGGCTGTGCAAGGGGGCTTTCTTATTTGCATGTCTCTATGGCGATGGCCCACGTTGGCGGAAGGGCAGTTGCTTGTGCAGGCTGTCCAACACCCGCTTGCCAGCCCCATGGCAACGATTTGCAATCTGTGCCAGAGTTGTTCTTTCAGGCGCTCAGCATGTTGCCTTTGGGTGTTCTGTTCGTCTCTTGCGTTGCAAGGGGAGAGTAAAAGGCTGTTTTTAAACAAGACCTCAAGTGGTCATTCATTGTTTGGGGCCATGTTGTACCCGGGTACTGTCTTGGCCTGTGTGTGTGCGTGCACCACTATCGGTTCCAGTGAGGGCGAAAGGCATTTCCATGACAGTGTTTAAATCTGTGGCTGTAAGAGGGGTGTCACAGTTTCTTACTGGTGACATGTCCATCTGGCCAAGGCTGCCGTAAGCCTCCTGTCGTTCTCCCTGCCCAGAGCCGCCCTCTGTCTCCTCCTGACACACATTCTTCACTTGCTCCAAGGCTCGGAGGGAGGGAGGGAAGGAGAGAGGGAGGGGGAGGGATAAGAAGACTAGCAGCCCTACAACACCGTATCATTCATTAATTCAAAGTGCTTTAACCTTTAGTTCGTCCAGCTCATGCCCCTCTCTCTTGCTGTCTGCGCTCGCTCTCTCTCTCTCTTCCGTTCTATTTCTTTCAGCTCTTTACTACTGCCCAGCATGGGTCAACACATTCTGATGTAGGCTGCTGCACCCAATTTGTGCTGTTGTGACTGACGCAGCATCACTTGGGGAGGCCGGGGGTGTGTTTCTCAAACTCGCTGTGTAATCCAATAGGACAAGTGGGTGTCCATTACACAAAGGCAGAGTAGCGGAGAACACGCACAGCTCAGTGGACAGTGCTCACCTCCCTCTCTTCTTCTCCCACGCACGCTGGCTAACTGAGGGGAAGGTAGAGTCAGCCTTTTAACAGGCCTCTGTGAATGATGCATCATACACACACACACACACGCGTCACAACCTGAGGTAGAAGAGGCCCATCAAGTGCGGGCCTGCACGTTTTGAGTGCCCATAACATAATCGAATTCCTCCCTCACAATACAACGTAGGCGTTACAAACATATCGGAAGAGGTGGTCCCACGTGTACGTAATGCCACTGCCGTGCCTCTCATCTCTTTTGTGTGTGTGTATCTCTCTCTCTCTCCCTTGTCCCCCAGGCTGAGGCTGAGGTGGCGTCCCTGAACAGGCGTATCCAGCTGGTGGAGGAGGAGTTGGACAGGGCCCAGGAGAGACTGGCCACCGCTCTGCAGAAGCTGGAGGAGGCTGAGAAGGCTGCGGACGAGAGCGAGAGGTGTGGGCTGGGGCGGGGGGGGTGGCAGGAGGAGACTCGGGGGGGGTGGGGGGGGGGGGTGGCAGGAGGAGACTCACTCAGGGCCTGATGGGAGGTTTTGAAGGGGGGGGGGGGGGGGGGGGGGGGGGGGGAGGAAGCTGGCTCCGAACTGTGTTGAGATTCACCTTTGGTTTCCTCTGACACCGCCACTTCCTGATCCCCTAGCGGGGGTGATTTCACTTCCTGTGAGGGTTCCACGCCAGACAGGATGTAGGATGAGGAGAGTCACAATGAGAGTGTTCATGTTGGAACCGGCAGTGTTGGGTTTGGAGAGACGGGGAGGATTTGAGGCTGATTCTGGGTGGGTGGGTGTTGATGTTAATAACTAAGACTTTTTGAACTATGTAAAAAAACACACACACGCACGAAAACTTAGCCCCCCCACCCCAACACCGTGCCCTTCAACCTCGCTGTGCTCACATCTGGTGTGCGTTAAGAGTCTGCATCAGAGATCAGGTATTAGCAGGAGAGATGGACACAGGCCCCTGGCTCAGGCCCCTCATCAGCTACAACAACATTGAGCAACAGTGCCGTGTAGAGGGACGACTTTGGACAAGTCACATTTCCTACTCGCACGGGCGCTACGAGTGATCCATTTGGATACTGCTCCACAGGAGAGAATTCAAAATGGGTCCCCATCTAGTACACAATGCCAAATCCTCCATTTTTAAGTTGGGAATCCTCTGGGTTTTAGTCGATACGATCTCAAAACGGTCAGTTGCGGGTCGTGTTTCGTAACCCTTGGCCTGTCTCCCTCCCCTCCCTCGCCCAGGGGCATGAAGGTGATTGAGAACAGGGCCCTGAAGGACGAGGAGAAGATGGAGATGCAGGAGATCCAGCTGAAGGAGGCCAAGCACATCGCTGAGGAGGCCGACAGGAAGTACGAGGAGGTGAGCTGAACGCACACGCGCACACACACGCACATCCTAAGCCGTAACCTTTGTCATTGGATCTCTCTCCTACCTACATGTCTCTCACATTGGGTCACCCTCTCCCTACCTCCTCTCTCCCCTCTCTCTCTCCCCTCTCTCTCTCCCCTCTCTCTTTCCCCTCTCTCTCTCCCCTCTCTCTCTCCCCTCTCCCTACCTCCCCTCTCCCCTCTCTCTCTCCCTCTTGTCTCCTTGCTTCTCTCCCTCCAGGTGGCTCGTAAGCTGGTGATCATCGAGGGAGACCTGGAGCGTACAGAGGAGAGGGCAGAGCTGGCCGAGACGTGAGTCGCTTTCTCTCTCTCACACACACACACACGCACACACACACTGGACCCCACACTACTTGTACATGCTCTGTCGAATGTTTCTGACTGCATGACCGCTCACACACCACTGCTGCGGCCCTGGCATCATGTAGTAGTCGCACGCCCACTTTTATGTCCCCGTGAACCATAGATTTCTTTCCTTTACCTCTAGTACCAGCCAAGACCAAGAGATCTTTTCTTGGTCTTGGTTGGTACTAGAGGTAAAGGTTTAGGTTTTGTAACTATAAAAGTAACGGCACCCAATTGTCTTTACAACAGTGATGGCGTGTCATAAATTGTAGCCCAAGTTATGTCGGCTCAGACAGAGCAGAGTCAATCAGCATAAAAGTGGGAATGCTTTAACAGTTCTAATCTGTCCCTCCCTCTGTCTCCATTGGTTATATGCCTGTTGTCTGCATGTCTGACCGACATATCACTCGTGCACCATTCCTTCTCTCTCCCTCCCTCTCTATCTGTCTTTCTATCTCTCTCGCTCCCTCTTTCTCTCTCTCTCTCTCTTTGCATGCGCTTGTGTCATGTGACCCCCCCTCCACGTTCACTAACAGCAAAGTCCGAAGGTTGGATGAACAGCTGAGGGGTTTCGACCAATCCCTGAAGAGCCTGCAGGCCTCTGAGGACAAGGTACTGCCCCCTTCCACCCCTCCCATTCACACTGGGGACCCAGGAGGTCCCTTACAGGGGTGGGGGGGGTCTCAAAGGGGTTGTCTGAGCTCCCCAGAGGGGGGAGGGAGGGGCCGTTTTGTGAGGATTTTCAGCCCTCCTGCCTTCGCTACTAGCAAAGTTATTCCCCCCCCCCCCCCCCCGCGATCCTCTGAATGCATGGCCGCTGTAGTGGTCTCGCTTCCTCCCCGCGCCCCTCCTCGTGTGCTCCCTCCTCTTATCTCCTCTCCTTACCCTCCTCCTTTCTCTCAAACACGCTGCCTACCATGTGCATGAATCTAACTGTCATCACTTAGACTCAATGCGCTCCATATTCCAAGGTCTGCCAGCAGGATTTGACCCTGGACATTTTCGTGTGGTGTACCATGGATTTACAGAAGAACTGTCTATTTTTTTTTTTTTTTTCGCCCCACTGTTGTTGTCTTAGTTTTCAGGAGACTTGAGGTCTCACTCTGTCAACAGGAGGTTAAAGTTCATACCTTTTCTATCCAGTTTTTTTTATTTTATTTTTTCTCGTTGTAAATCTCTCGTCTGTTTTGTCTCTTCCCCCCTCTTTCCCTGTTCATTGTCACTTGTCTTTTTCCTTGCCCCCCCCCCCCATACTCTATGCCTACCCCTTGACCTGTGACCTTTGCCCCTTCATGCCCCCCCCCTCCTTCATCTTCCCCTCTCTCCCTGTCATCACCCCCTCCCCCATCCCTACACTGGCCAAAACGCAACCTTCAAACAAACCGCGCACAAAAAATCCCACGCATATAAATACTGCAGCAAATGTGCGGAGTTGGAGGAGGAGCTGAAAAATGTCACCAATAACTTAAAGTCCCTGGAGGCCCAAGCTGAGAAGGTAGGGGGGAGTGAAAAATGGGGGTGGGGGGGGGGGGGGGGGAGGGAGAGGGTGACGATCCCTGCATGCATTTGGAACTATAAACCCTATCCAGGCCGGTCCCAGTGAAAACCAAACGTTCATCTGTGGCATCCATACCATGGTTCACTGTTCTGGATGGACATTAACATGTAGAATGTGTTGGAAGGCTTTCTTTTAACTTGTGATCATGTAAAAGAAAACAAAGAAGAGACCTATGGTGTATAAAATCATTTGATATTTGTTGCTCTGTGTATGCGTGCTACAATTTACTGTGTTGGATGCCAGGTGATTTACCAGTGATGACTAAAAGATAACTAAAATACCTCTTCAAAATACGTTTTTTTTTATGTTCAAAGCTACTTCAGGAAATGATTGATGTCATGACACCAATGTGCTTAAGCAATTGGAACAGGTCACTTCTATTTCCTATGTCTCTATTTAGAGTAGAGTGGCATACACTGGTGGTTTGCTATTGATCACAATGTCTCACTCATACAGACAAAACAATCAGTGTCTACATACCCCAGAACCTGTTTGCTAGTGTGTAACTCCATGCCTCACATTGCAACCCTTGTTTGGACAAAACCTGAGTGGAAACAACCAATCAGAGAGCAGAATAACAGGATCCAAGTCAGCGGCACGCTTTCTTGAAGTCAACAGAAAACAAACCAAGTGGCAGCCAGAATAAGCCTCCATTTGACCTGGGGCTGTGGGCGGAGGGATTTGTAACAGAATTAGCCTCGCAAAGACCGGGTAACTCTTGGAAAGGTGAGAAGAAGGTGAGGGATTAAGACAAGACATGAAAGTGTAGGTCTCGATGCGACTGGTGTTGTGAGAACAACAGAGGGGAAACGTCAGACAAAAGCCTTTTCAAAGGACAGTCAGTGGGACAGTTGCTTGACAACAGCCCCCACCCCCCCAGGCCCGTACAGTCCACTCCCTTTCTCTAGTGCTTCTAGAGGGGCCCAGGATGGGTTTGGGAGGCCTGTCTGCAGAGAGGGAGGCAGTCTGCGCTGTGGCTCTCTGCTCTGGCGCAATCCTGCTGCTGTGTTGGCTAGCTTGCCACACCCAGTGTGCAGCTGCAAGAATGCAACCCTCCCCCCTCCTCCCCTCCCTCTTAAAAAGTGACGCCACAGCTTCCTACAACACCAGGGCTTTGTGGCTCGCAGAAAGAGGCCTTTTCAGCAAGTTCCCTTCACTCACTCTTGCTGCCAGAGTGACTGTCTGCCAATGATGTCATTTTGGCGGGAGAAGCGAGTTTAATTAAATTCTTGCCTGTTTAACCCCCCCCCCACACACCCAGATAGCTTGCTGTCAAAGCGGCAGTATAGAAAATCATTTTATTTTGTCACGCCACTTGACGTTGTTCAATTTTCAGAAAACTACCTTTACTAATGTATTGCTTCTCGTCAGCAGAGGAGAATTGGGGGACTGTGTTGCCACTGGCGACCCAGTGTCTACCAAAAACACCAATGAGAATATGGCCATGGCCAGGTCTTCTAAAATGATAGTGTATGTGCTCCATTAGTGAAAAAGGCTTTAGGAATCCCAAAAATGCTTGGTCAGACTCGGCTGATCAGTGGGGTTAGCTCTGTGGGGGGTGGGGTGGGTGGATGTCTGGTTCTCATTAGAGTTTCATATTCTCCGCTAGAGCTAAGCTATGATGTTACCCAAAAACAGTTTGTGAAGTGCTTTGGTCAACGCAAAATCCTTTTAATCTTGTTTCTCTGACAGGAAAAGCAAGAGAGTAGCTGCTTATAATGTATTCATTTAGCAGACACTGTCACCCAAAGCCACATGAGGATTTAAACCTGCAATCTCTTGATTGGCATGTGCCACAGTCCGTGGCTGCTAGAATGCAACGCATAGAACAGATATTTCTAGTGTAAATTTGGGGGTCTCTTAGCAGCTCTTGGCTGTTCTAACATTCTGCAGAGTTGTCCTGGATAAGCCCTGGGACTCCCCTGTGTGCCAGATGTCTCTGATTGGCTTCTCTCCTCCCCTCCACCACCCCCCCTTCCCGCTATAGTACTCCCAGAAAGAGGACAAGTACGAGGAGGAGATTAAGATCCTGACTGACAAACTCAAGGAGGTGAGAAACCACAATGGGATATCTTTTTTTTTTCTTTTTTGTCTGCCTGTGTGAATGTCTTACTTGCAGGAAAAAAAAAAAAAAAAAGCTAACATCAAATGTTTGTTTTATGCAATTAACCTTTGGCTGAGTTTATGGTATAGGTACATCAGTAAAGACTCAACCTTGATATCAGAGGAGCCTGTGTATGAGCCTGTGTTTGGACATGTCCTGGCTTTCTGTCCTGAGCGCGTCTTGATTCACCTCACAGGCTGAGACCCGTGCTGAGTTTGCTGAGAGGTCAGTGGCGAAACTGGAGAAGACGATCGACGACCTGGAAGGTGGGTGTTCCCTCGCTTTCCTCTTCCTCAACCCCCCCCCCCCAACCTTCCTTCCTTGGCCTTCATTTCTTCATCCCTGTCTCTCTCCTTCCGTCCACCCACAGATGAGCTCTATGCACAGAAACTGAAGTACAAGGCCATTAGTGAGGAGTTGGACCATGCCCTCAATGACATGACCTCCATGTAAATACCCCTTAGGCATTGCCTGTGTGATGTGGTTTGGACTTGCGTGCCGTGTGGTGTCAACACCGTGAATTTTTACGGTCGACCTCTTTTGAGGCATACGTGCTAACTATTGAGATGTAAGTGGGAGGTTTCACGACAAAGGCAGATTTTTACTGCAGGGAAAGTCTACGGTAACTTAACGACTACCATGAGCTGCAATTCCCTCATAAGACATGTACACCTACTCTTACATATTTCTACACTGTAATTTAAAAAATCAAGTGCATGTTGACGCTGCCTAATCTGCCCAATGTCTGCATTCTGCATAGAATTCTTGGTTGATTTCATGCTTTATCAAGTCAACGTAGCTTACAGCTTGCGCACCGACCTTGACATTCCTCCCATATATCTTTTCTTTCACTTCTGCAATGTAACTGCCGTGGGTTGTAACCTAGGCAACAGTACAACACAAGGCATAACAATCTCCCCCATCTCCGTCTACGAACGTTGAGAAGCGCTCGCTGAAGCTGTTCTACACCGCTCTTAGGAACTCAGCAGTTCCCCTTTTTACAGTAGTCTAACACGTCCAACGACATGTCGTCTTTCTCGTTATCACTCGATACGACGCGTGGTGTCCCTCAGCTGCCTCCCTCGGGTTGTCCACCCACCGAGGAATTCAGCTGGGGAAGAAGCGACGAGTATTCGGAACAGTATTTTCCTGATTAGCTCTCGGTGCGGTGGTATGGGTGTCGTTGAATAGGTCGAATTCTAAGGTCTTAGGTTTTAGTTGAACCATTCTGCCTGAATTGTCTCGAGTCCCTCTAGGTTTCAACTTGACCAAGCCTTTTACATGGATAACAATCTCAACCCAAGTCCCTGCATGTTTTGAAGTTTGTTTTGAAGTTGCATGCATCTGCGGATTTGCATTGAGTTTCTTCCCATTTACACGACTGGCTCCAATAACCATGGTGTGAAGTTTCTGTGCCATGGTGTGACCCTCAATGACAAAATGGCTGCTCTTCCACTCTATTTCAGATAAATTGGACTCGTTAGATACCGGGGAAAACTTGGCCAATGCACTCTGAATGTGGTTGTGGGCTTGACCATTCCAATTCGGTCTGGCCTGAAATGCCGCAGCGGTTGCTCTCTCTCGCTCTCTCCCTCCCCACCCTTCGCTTGTGGTTTCCAGTTCTCTCTCTCTTTCTCTCCCTCCCCACCCTTCTCTTGTGCTCTCTCTCTCTCTCCTTCCTCCCCCCCTGCTTTTCCTCCCTTCCTTTTGTGACTCATTCCTGATGAACATCTAGAGAGAATCCCTGCCCTCCTTCGTCACCGGTGCCTGACCCTTCCTTTCTCTCTAGACTGTGTTCTATCTCTCTTGCTATCTCTCACTCTCTCTCTCTCTTTGTCATGGCACTTACAGCCAGTACGCTGGCTGCGTTTCTGGGTTACTCTTTTTTTAGCACACACCCTGTATCTGTGACTGGTTCTATGTCTCTAATGAATGGAAAGGGGGGAGGTAAAAAAAAAAAAGCAAAGTTCTGACTTGTCTGCTTTTTGAGTTCACTGATTTGTTTGCTGTCCACAATGGGTTGTAGTCATGTTCTTTCACTCTGCATTTTGGCTTGGACTGGCTTCACCTGCATCACTTAAGGTTGGTCCGAGCTGTTCGACACACACCCAAACTTAATGGTGCTGTCAAGCCCACCAGTTTGGTCCTCCCTTGGACCCCGAAACAAAGTTGGAAGAGGAAGTCGGGGGAATCACAACATGCATCATCCTGGTGTGCTGCATACCATGAAGATGATAGACCAAGTTTAGTGGTTCTATAAAGAGGAAAGCGTCTATAAATCCTTGATATACCTACCTGGATAAACACAAATACAATGCTGACATGGGAACAAATAAACTTCACATTAGTTAGGTTACTTCACCCCTCACCTGGTGACATCATCCCTCAATAAATATGTTGAGGGAAATGGTCAACGTATGCAGATGACTGTATTCCATAATAGCTGCTCCAGAGTGGTGTCCTTCAAAATATATAAACAATACACTGACTATAACACTGAAGATAACATTTAATCTAGCATAGCATTTAATGCTCCGTCAGGCTTGCTAGATTTAATTAATTGTCAAACCGAGGGTCGTATTACTTCAATAGAACATGAAATCTGTGATCTTAACTGGTCTTGTCAGAAATAACATTGAAGCAGAACAGGATGGGTCTAGGTCTAACGTCTCGTTCTGTCAACCATAAATAGTTTAACTGGCCTGACACATAGGTCATCTTGTATGCAATACTGACAAGTTCCTAGTTTCATTGATTTATATTTGGTGTAACGATACACTCAGCTCACGATACAATACGTATCACGATACTGGGTGTACGATACAATACGTATCACAATATTTTTTACAACGTTTAAAATGAAACTGAAATTCAATTAACAGATTTATTTCGAAAACATTGAACATTTTCAATAATTTTCTTTGTTATAAATACAATTTAGTTAACTCAGTTCAAGCAATTTCTGTGAATGCACACATGGACGCAGGTGCAGAGTAGGTCGCGAGCTGGTAGCTCAACCAATAGGATCAAACGAATGTCATATTGTAAAAAATATTGCCATAACTCTATGATATATTGTTCCACAATATGTTAAACCCCTAATATACATATATATTAATAACATGTGGAGATATGTACGTATACAAATACACTGTCTACTTTTCAGCTGTTGCTACACAAATATTTTGGGAGGGCTATGTTAAGCAATATTGCATTGCAGGGCTTGGTTAAAATATCAATAGGACACAAGTCGCAAATATTTTAAATATCTTGACAAATCCATCAATATTAAATTCAGGACATTTGGTGTCAAATGTACAGTCACAGTACTAGTCTTTCCCCAACCACCTTCAGTGTCTCAGAGAAACATGGCCAAGGATATGGCTCCAAGGTGACTTCCTGTAACTAAATATAGGCACCGCTCCCCTGGTGAGACTAAACATCTACATTATATGCTCACACTGCAAATATGAACGTCACCTCTTCAGACTCATACTTCCTATTGAAGATCTCAAATGGATCAAGAACCTACTAAATTGTAGTTTTCCGTCCAATTTTACAGATCCCTGCAGGATGTGACGCAAATACCAGAATCCATTTTAAACCCTCAGAAGGGACATGGCGGAAAATTCCTACGGCTGTGGAAATTAAGTGTGAGGAAGACAATTGGCTCCATAGGGCATCACCTAGCGTTTGAGCTCAATTTAGTCTCGGCTAAAATTTAAAAACGTCTTGTGTTTCCATAAATAAGAACGAAATTCATTTTCAATCTAAAAGAAACTTGTTCAGAAGGCTTAAATAATAAGAGTTTTTAAGAACTTACAATGGTGAGCAATCCCAGCCTGTTTTTCGGCCTTGTCTCTGACACATCTCATAACTGATGCTAAGCTAGCTGAGTGTGTTCTCAGTCATCGGAAAGGGAAACTGCAATTATGTAGGCCCATAAACTTGATCATCATTTGTTGAGGACAGTATGGCATTTCATTTGTTTAGACGTCGGCCCTTAGCTTTCCCTCCACATCTACAATCCTCCACTGTCTGGAAAAAACAGAGATAAGAGGAACAAAAAGCAGGTGGTGGCTGGTTGTAGCGGAGGTTACAGAGCAAGTTTGCAATGTTGCAGGCAGTTACAGGTGTTTTACAATTCTTTATGAGTTACAAAAAAAAATCTGGACATTCAGCAAAGAGTGGTGGCAGTATTGTATGGGGATTGGAAGACCCTAAGACTGAGCTCCACTAGGTTTACTTTTCAAAGAATTGATCGCTAATTTAGCTGTTGTGGATCTGTGCAGCTAAAACCTGACAAACGGTGTCTTGGTAAATTGGGATGCTTAAGCTCAACCCTCTAACTGATGTTTGTTTCATCTGCAGATGCCCTGGCTACTGCCAAGGAGGCAAACGTGAAACTCCACACCACCCTGGACCAGACCCTGGAGGAGCTGAACAGCTGCTGAACAACCCCCTGGAGCTCCAGCCTGGGCCTTCCTGTTCCCCAGCACCATCCCTGCTCCCCAACCCCCACCCCCCAACCCTGACCCCAGCCCTAGCCTTGATTGTCTGTCTATGCTGGAGGACTGTGTTTAGGGATGGGAATTGGGTTGACTCGATTGTTTTTGGTGAAGGTAGCACTTTCTCCAGTCCACACCTAGCCAAAAGTTTCTTGCCTTCTAGGTCATCCTGTACGGCCGAAACGTTTCTCCCACATTCCCAACCCAAGTATCTATGGCTTTCCTACAGACTAGTGTCCGCATTTTTGTAGTCCCGTCTCTTCATAGCACTCTTCTCACCTCAACAACTGCAACATATACTCAAGCATTCGCGTCTTAAGTGTTCGTCACCGGTCTCTGATTTGACACATTCCAGATTGGGGTACCATTTAAGTGTTTCCTCACATCGAGGTGATTCCCCGACTAACTTCCTTTTGGCTATCAGCTATTTCACCATAAGCATTGTGAATGGTTTCAGGCTTTTCTGCTCTGGCTATTGGCCTGGTGAGAGGGATGTGTTTTGGGTCCATTGGAACTCTTTATGAAGGGTTTGAGAAAAGCAACTCTTAACTCGGCTCTGCTTTTCTATCCCTTTGGAATGGGAACAAACCATTCCAATTCATAACTGCCTCCCATATCAACACTTGCCCCATCTTATTTCCAATCTCCACTATTCAATGTCCAACAACTTGCCCTCGTCTGGTTCTTCTCAACCAGAGCACTGTTTTTTTTTATTGATAAGTGACTGTGCCAATTTTGAGAGGGATCGCAAAAGTCTTACCTTTTGTGAAGTCTTTATGTTGTCATATTCAAGAAAAGACTGGAGATTGAATTTGCTTTTTTTTTTTGGTTTTGTGTATGGGTTTTTTTCTCATAAGGGAGGTGTTTTGTTTCATTATGTGGTATTTGTTAGGTTTTTATTTCCCCCAAAAGGGCCACCATCTTAACTTACTGTAAACAAAACGGTTACATTTTGAGTCAATGTTTTTTGTTCTTCCCTTAAGATCAGGAAATGTAGTTTTAGATCATAAGGATTCGATTAGCTTGGATGATTGCAGTTTTTCCTTTTTTCAGTCATTGTTTCTTCAGATATGATGCGAGAAGTGGGTAGGGAGGGTAGTGATCAGCCAATCACAATGCGTTCCACTGCCAAAATGGAAGCATAGGGGCCAATGAGAAGGGAAACACAAAAGGGTATTGTCTAAACCTATCAGTATAGATTATTAAAACTATATTTTTTTTTCTGCAAATGAAGTGAGCTGCAAGCATAATAAAATTTAAATAAAGGAATACAAATATCGTATTTGCATCAAGTAAAAAGTATTGCATCAAATGTTTTTAACTGGAACTTTTCACTCGGAGCTAAGAGTGTAAGCATTTTGTTACCAATGATGTCTTCATTGTAATAATCATGACACAAATGGACACAAGATTTTTTTTAAATAAAGAACCATGATTCATATTGACATTCCAAAATCGACTATTGTTTGGTTTTATTATTACACATCTTTAAAGTAAGGTTTCAAAATAACACAACTTGCTTGAGTGCACACCTTTTAGTCATTCAATCTGTTAACATTAAACATTAGTTCCTAAAAGCTAGGATGACATGTTTTCACAGAAAACAATGATGGATGAATGAATGATATGATTAATTATTTGTGTTTCAAACATGTCCCTTCATATTTTGATTGATGGTCATCATTGTGTTCAACTACAGACTTGTTTTTTCTTTAGCCAATGAGAGGAGCATATGGAGCTGGTCTTCCAATGGGGGAGCAGCTCTGTCATTTTTTATTATCCAATCAAACTGCACTCCCTGGTCCAGACCACATTCTGACTCTGCATCATCTATTCCTGAAAGAAGCACAAGGATAATAGAGGGGTTTACCCAAAACCCTATTGCACTTAACAATATAATGAGCCCATGTACCAGTAAGTGTATACCTGGCGTGAACTCCCAGCCCCTCTCTCTCCTGGTCTCCTCGGAAGCTTCGACCCGAACACAGCGAGACTGACTAGGGTACTCGCGCCAGAACCACTGCAGGTCTGACAGGCGCCGCGTGTCACTTACAACCTGCAAAGTACATAGTAGTGTTGCTGAAGATTGACAGGCACATGTCTCTGCTCTACTCAGGCTGGTGTGCAGGCTTTTATTCAAGCCCAGATCTTACTGATACAATTTTCAAAGGCTCTTCTTGAAATGAGGTGCTGGACTACTGAAGCATTACAGAAAAGGTGGACACACTTAAATGATCTTTTGAGCACTTGGGAGTAAGACTAGGTTAGTTTATTTCTTCTGTAGGCATTTACTCTCTTCTCTACTTACATTTAGTCATTTAGCAGACGCTCTTATCCAGAGCGACTTACAGTAAGTACAGGGACATTCCCCCTGAGACAAGTAGGGTGAAGTGCCTTGCCCAGGGGCACAACGTCATTTGGCACGGCGGGGAATCGATCGGGCAACCTTCTGATTACGAGCCCGACTCCCTCAGCGCTCAGCCATCTGACTCCATACTTACCCAGATAGGTTGTTGAGCTCCTTCAATGGCCAGTCGACAGAAGAACCCAGGGTCCTGTTCTCTTCGCCTTTCACCCCACTGGATCATATCCGCACGGTACTTCTCCTTGTACTGTCCTGCTCCCAACAACTCCCCAAAGTCCAGTCCATGTTCCTGACAGGCAATGGAGAAGGATCACTGAATAACATGCAATACACATTCAAGGGATCATTTCCATTCAATTTATGAGATGACAGTATGTGATGCTTTAAGTCCAGCAGTTACCCTCCTTTCAGTTTGACTGCATGTGTGATTACTGACCTGTGCATATTGATGCTTGAGAGGACCAGAGAGACGCAAGATACAGCAAACATCAGGGCCTAGTCTTAGAATAAAATGTGAATGCAAAGTTAAACAATTTGATTTGTAGCTATAAGTAAACTACTGCCTGTACAATTCTGGACATTTCTGCTAGCTTAGTTGAGTATGGAAAAGAGTTGGCAAGCTACCTTTTATAAATCAAATCCGTCACGTAGTCTTTCCCAGACTTCCGTTTCCCGCTGAACAAAAGTATAATTTTAGGTTCCACTATAGCCATCATCATCTCACGGATTCTAATAATGAAATGGCATTTTACTTTTCATTTTGACACTAGCAGTTTGAGTCCACACATGAAATCGTACCACTGACACGATGGCGTAGCTAAAGTAAAATATGGTATACGCACGCCACGTAAAACTACATTTTCTTATTTTCTTATAAAACATGCGGTTCATTAAATGCATTAAGAGTTAAACAATGTATGTATAGAACTGTGTTCCAATATTTTTTTTTTTTTTAATTGATTTGAACAAAACTACAGGAAATGATGTAATTTTGTGTACTCTTTATAAGTAGAATTACGGTAACATCAGATCGCCCTCATATTGTGGACTTTACTATTGACATGCAAGAATAGGGGTCTCATTTTTTAGCTGTGAGAGATAAAGTCCTTTTTCATTCCTATTTTCCATGGAAAATAAAGAAAATGTAAAACATACTTTTTAAATTCATGCGAGAGTAAGAAAACTGCTATACAATGCACAACATCCACTGGCAATCAATCATAATGGAACGAGGATCTTACCTCTTACGGTGTTGTTCAAGACAAAACGACACACCTATTCTCTCATGCCGGAAACTAGGACAAAGGTTATCTAAGTGTTAACCATGTCATCTTTTCTGCTTGGACGGATTTCAACAGTTAAAAGTGAATTGACTTTATCTTTAAGGTGCATTTTAAACAGTCGGGTAAGTGGAACAAATTCATGCACCACATTTTATGTTGTAAGACGCTTGACAGCACTGCGTGATAACAAACTCTAATTAGCAACCTAGTATGTGGTTAGCACATGTAGTTAGCAAACTTGGGGAAATGCAGTTTAATATTTGCAAGTTTGTAGCACTGACTATACCTTTCCTCTATTAGAAAGCATGCATGCATGCAAAATGGACACATTCATGTTGCATGAATCAAGCATTAAATCAACTCCAACTTTCACGCATTTGGCCAGACCTGGCTGAGCAACACTTGTAATCTCATCCACACCAAAACTAATACTTAATTTGTTAAAGGTTTAGGGGCTGGGAACCACAACAAAAAAATGTTGCCTTCCAAAGCAGTCTGCTAAAATGTAAATGTGTAAAGCAAGATTGCTGGCCACACACGCACACGCGCACACACACACGCGCACACACACACACATACACACACATACAGATAGAGCGAGCAAGTATTCTCATTTTATATCTTTGTCTTCCACAGTTGTTCAGCAATGGGTCCCAGGCCTTGTATCAGAGCGGACCTCAGGCTAAATTCTTCCCTCCGTCAGAGGGCTCCATGCTGCTGCCAGGGACCTACAAAAACAAAGTGGCCTTCATCACTGGAGGAGGCACTGGCTTGGGCAAAGGCATGACGGCCACACTTTCTGCACTCGGGGCAGAGTGTGTCATTGCAAGCAGGTCGGTTGACAGTGTCTGGGGTTTGACTGATCCCCAAGAATGTACATGGAATATATATACATATATATATATATATATATATATATGTATATATATATATATATATATATACATGTTCTGTTTTCAGCATTTCCTCCAATTTTTAAGGTTTACTGTAATCTGTTTAACTAGAAATTGGTTCCCCTAGAAAACTGGATGTTTTGAAAAAGACAGCAGAGGAAATCACGAGTCAGACAGGAAATAAGGTACGGCCCACACATTTGGACTATCAGTCTTTTATTTGTGACATAGATTTGGTAGGTTTTGACACATGCTGTATGCCCAGGTCCATGCTGTCCAGTGTGATGTGAGAGACCCCAAGTCCATTGAGGCTGCTGTGGACCAACTGGTGGAGGTGGCTGGTCTCCCTGACGTACGTGGACTCACTGCCTCTACACACATTCTCATGTTTTGTCTTCTATTCTTGGTATCTCTGGCTATTTCTATTTCAGGCAAACATATATATATATATATATATTTGGTCATTTACATTTAGTCATTTAGCAGACGCCCCCATCCAGAGTGACTTACAGTAAGTACAGGGACATTCCCCCGAGGCAAGTAAGGTTAAGTGCCTTACCAAAGGACACAACGTTATTTTTCGCGGCCGGGAATCTAACTGGCAACCTTCAGATTACTAGCCAGATTCACTAACCGCTCAGCCACCTGACTCCCTGGTCATCTTCCTGTCCTTTTGTTTTGAAGATTTGAAACCGATTTGAATGACTACCTATATTCTACATACCATACCTATATTCTCCTCTTCAATTTTGCACAGTACCATTAGTGCTGATGTTCCTGATGGTCTTAAGAAATGCAGTAGCTCTGAAATGGTGTACTTCCTTATTACTCTGGTGCCCTGGGTCTCAGGTTGTGATCAACAACGCTGCAGGGAACTTCATTTCCCCCTCAGAGAAGCTGTCCGCCAACGCCTGGAGGACCATCACCGACATCGTCCTCAACGGCACGGCCTTCGTCACCCTGGAGCTGGGCAAGAGGCTCATCAAGGCAGAGAAAGGTTGGCCTCCATTTTGTGTCTGGTAAAGCACTGGGGAACTCTGTGTTTTTTAAAATGTAGAATCCTTCTCTGATGATCTGGTATCCTTTTTACATGAAGGCTAGTCAGTGAAAAGTCCGAAAGTATCATGAAGGGGTCGTGAGAGATACTAAAGAGAGTAAACATCCGTTTTTGAAACCAGAAGGCAAGTGTTTCTCAATCCTGGTCCTCGGTGTACCCCTGCCCTGCATGTTTCAAGTTCAAGTCTTTTATTTGTCAGATGCACAGAACAACACAAGGTTAGACTGGGCACTGAAATTCTTAAGACAAGACAACGCAAGCACCTGACATAACATAACATATAAGTACACGGAACATAATTTACATCTATGCTGAACTTAGATAAGTGAACTTCCTGAATATACAGATGGCAATAAATAAACGACTATACTAACCCTAACACTGTTTAAAATGTTTCCCTCTTCCGACACACCTTATTCAAATGAGTGAGTTCATAAACCTCTGCACATGCCTGATAATGACCCATTAATACCCATCTAAAACATGGAAGGCAGGGGGCTCCCAGACCAACACTGCAGGAGGCCAACCCCTTTTTAATAAGAGTCCTTGGATCTTGGGATGTTATGCTCCCCTTTACCACCAGGGGGGAGTAGAGATTTTCCCTTGGGATGACAGCCTCAAGCTTCCAGATCAAGTACATGCTTCTTGCCAGTGTGCACAACAACACACTTCTCAGTCTAGTCTAGTACTTCCAATTGTGTACTTTTGTTTTATTTGTGGGGACATGCCCATGTTGTTCTCTTCCGTCCCGTCAGTCTTTGAAGACCCAGTCTCCATCCACACAAGTGGAACATGAAGAACCACATGAGAACCGTCCGTCCTCTTTTGCCCCCAAGTTTATTTTGGCTTTGCGTGTGACCTCACTCACTCTCTTTCTTTTTATTCATCCTCTCTTACTCCCCAACCCCCTCCCGGCTACCCCCCCCAGTCAGAGAAGCAGGGATATGTAAGAGGCAACGATAGGGAGTTGCACTGGAACACGTGCTATGATATGCTTCTACGTTGGCAAGTTCAATGTAGAAGCGTGCCGTGATGTTTGATTGCTTCTCTCTGCCCCAAACCCTGCAATTAGTCAAATCACAATTAAACAGTAAGCGTGGAACACCAAAGCAGAAACGTGCTCTCACGCTGAGGGCCTTATGCCGACACAACTGGTATCCACGATCCATCGAAGTCCAAGTGCTATTGGCATGGTGCTGACACGAGTCCTTTCAGCCTTAGTGTTATTGTGTCTCCCTTACCCAGGTTTAGATTCAATAATCTGTTGAGGAACAAAATAACTCCTTCTTGTTATTCATTGCACGTGTAGTGCTTTCATTTGTTCTATCGATCTTGAAATAACCCTGAATCATTCCTCAAATATATCACAGTGTAATCTGACCCATGTGCGATAAAGCGTTGGATTGAACTCTCTGTGACAGTATGGGCTAAATCTTGGGATAACTGCTGTTCCCAGGCCAGTTTGAAATCACCAGATCTGTGGTAGTTTAGATATTAAGTTTGAAAATGCCTGCCTCTCCATCATATTGACATTCAATGAGTTTTGGATTGACTATTGACCATAGGCCAGCACGTTGACAGTTCACCTATTCCTGGAATGCATACAATTCTTGTGTCCCGTGTGTTTGCAGGTGCTGCATTCCTGGCCATCACCACCATCTATGCCGAGTCCGGTTCTGGGTTTGTGGTACCCAGCGCAGCTGCCAAATCAGGAGTAGAGACCCTGTGCACGTACGTATTAACTATCAGGCCACCCTGTGATTCGTGTTTCCCCATCCTCATATCCCTGTGTAGTAGGCCTCTCTCACCTATGAGTCAACTGTTATAGTATTGAATATGTTCAGTGTAGCCTTGTAGGGATCCAGATGAAGCTTCTTGTGCCTTTGGCTAACAGATTCTGTTTGTACTGTCAGGTAGTGTAAATTCCCAAACTGATTTGCTTCCAGAGTAGTTTCATGTTTCCTGACAAGATGTGGAGAAGTGTCAGCATTATGGAAATGGATTCACCCAGCCCTCTCGAATGCTGGTCAGGGCTTTCAGTCACAATGAGTTCAAATGTCTTGCCAAGGAAAATCGAAAAAACAACTTGATGTAAACTTCATTGTAATTGTAAACCAAGCTTGTTTATCGCATCGTTTGTGTGAGGGTTTTGCTTTTAAGAGACGGCAGACACAGCTACTTGGTAGAATCTAATTTGAAAAAAATAATAATATGTGTCTGGCTCGTGTCACATGCCTTGTGAACACTAATGCATTTTTAAAGAGAAGCAGTCATTAGCATAACGAAGGTCCAGGAACATTTAATTAACGTTACAGTGTGGCGCGCTCTCCCGATCCCCCTCCAGAGAGATTTGGACAATAATGAAGATGGATTAGAGCTGTGTGTCTGTGTACGCATGCGCACAAGCACATCTATACATGCACACATCTGTGTGTCAATTGCGTGTTTATGATCCCAATAATGAGTGCGTGTGCATATCATTTTCTTGACCTGTCTGTGTGTGTGTGTGTGTGTGTGTGTGAGCCATACATGGGTTTGTGGTTTGCGCGCACACGGGCTCACGTACTCTGAACGAGAGGGAAACTCATTAAAAACCTGAATGAGACCGACACCTTTCATGTGAAGAAAGGAACGCCCCCTCCTCTCATCGAAGGAAGAATAAACCTTCTTAATGAAGCTCCAAGGGCTTTGGCCCCTGCTCAATATCTGCTGCCATCAACCCCACAGACGAGAGTTAATGATATTAAAAGGTTTGCCCATAGACTCGGGAGAAAAGGGATGAGGAAGCGGTCGGGAAATGGCACGTCTCTCAAAATCGGGTCCCCTTTCCATCCCTTGATGCGCTCGACACGGCTCAGTGCGTTGTTGATTGAGTGCGCGTGTATGTGTTGTGGACGTGTAATATGCTCTGAGAGTATAGGACAACCCCCCCCCCCCCCCCCCCCCCCCGCACACACACACACACACACATCCCTTCCTACGGTCCAGTGCACAGCACACCAGGGTTGGCTTTGTCAGACGTAGCTTCATGCTTTGGGTGCACTACATGGTCGTTTCAGAGAAGCAACACTGTTCCATAGAAGTCTTAAGTGTCCCCCAGCAGGCGCTCCTTATCTTCACGTATACGCTGACAGACGATAGTGTTAAACCCAAGAAAATCATGTACCCTTGATAGACGAAGCACACTCCACCATCTGCATATGCGCACCGTACGTGGCTGCACACACGTCGACAGACGTGAACACAGGCCAGCTCAAGCATGAACAAAGCATATGGAAACAGAGAAAACAAGAACACTGTAGCCATCGCTATGAACAGAGGACACAGTCACATGATTGGAAGATGAGCCACATGCCGCCACCCAATAAAACTATGTTTTTTGTTTTTTTCGATTTGGAGAATTGTTTCTTCAATATATATGCAATTTCATATGGTTCCATTATATAAATATATATATTTAAATAATGGAACTATATATATTTATATTATGGAACCATATGAAATCGCTCACCCTAAAAATATGACCCTTTTTATTTTAAACGATGGCAGCCGCTGCCAAATTTCTGGTTCATTTATTGTGGCAAGCCATCCCAGAGGCGAGAGAGAAAAAGGGTCTATTTTTAGATCCTATTCTTTCAGTACAATTTTTTTTTTTTTTTTTTTTAAGCGTCCGCCCAGGTTTCAAGAAACCGGAGGAGGACGAATCAATTTCAACACTACTACTCCTCGTTCTCCTCCTCCTCGCCTGCCCCCACTGTGCCACTCCTGAAAGGACACGAGCACGCCTGGAAAAACTCCTCCGGCACCTCTTATTTCACACCGCAGCTTTTTCTACTCGCAAGGAGTTATCAGGAAGTCGCAGAGCATTTTTTATTTCCAGGTACTGGAGCTGTACCTCAGCCCCTCCGAGAGAGGAGAAGGAATCCGTTGTCATGTGGTTACAGTAAAAAAAAAAAGCTCCCCTAATCCAGCCATGCTGTATATGGGATTCTAGAGCTTTCTGGACGATAAGATAAGAAGGGAGGGTCCTACTTGGACACACTTCTGCAGCTTTGTTAGTATTGCTACAGTACCGCTCTGCCACTGCTGCGGCCTAACTGTAGGATTAGTTAAAGTTGCTTCTTGTGCTAGTGTTATAGTGCCTCTTCATGGGGCTGAAAACGGTAGACCTTATGTATTTTTTTTCTTTCAGGTCACTGGCTGCAGAGTGGGGACGCTACGGTATGAGGTTCAATGTGATTCAGCCCGGCCCAATTCGAACAAAAGTAAGACTTGTTCTATCTCTAAATACTATCACTACCAGTTATGTATATAAAAACATGTGAGTATTCCTTTTTATAATGTTCATTTTTTTACAACGTTTTCTGTGCAGGGAGCCTTCAGTCGTCTGGACCCGACAGGCATGTTTGAGAAGTCCATGATCGGGAGGATACCCATAGGCAGACTGGGCACGCCTGGCGAGATCGCTAACTTGGCAGCGTACCTCTGCAGTGACTACGCCAGCTGGGTGTCTGGAGCGGTTAGTGTGTGTGTGTAGCATGTGTGATGAGCGGTTCATTTGTTGAGATAAGCTCACCAGACAATGGATCCCAATGGTTCCTCCTAAAGTTAGCTGTCTGCAGCTCAGCAACATAACTTAAGCTGTGAATGACAGGACTTCTCTCTAATGCACGGACGCCCTAGTTTACAAACACTCAAGACCACGCACATGTCACTCGAATTACGTTTGCCCTAGTGTCCAGTCGTCACCAGATGACTACACCCAGATACAGCACTTCACAAGGAGCTCCCGTTAAGACTCGCCCAGGGGCAGGGCCATTCCAGTGGGCTCCTTCCCTCCTCTCATCTCCGGCTAACTTTCCCAACGTTTCAGATCATCAGGATGGATGGAGGGGAGTATGTATCCATGGCCGGGGAGTTCAACGAGCTGACCAAGGTGCGTTTCCTCCAGCGCCCCTCCTGAAAACGACTCTGTTCACCTCCCAGAGGAGAACTGGACACCACAGGGGCTTTTGCTCAACTGCCAAAAGGGGGCAACCATGCAGAGTGTCAACCATTGAAGCACTGCTGTTTCCCTGTTGGAACCCATCCCGTCCTCGTACTGTGGCCCTGCTGTCTAAGAGGGAAATTGAAATTGGGTTGCACATTGAATTGTTGTTTTATTTAGGTAAGGCCATGTGTTTTAGATGGATATTTGCTTATTATTGGCCGCCGAAACGTGGTTTGTTGGATTTATTTCCATTTCTTACAAAGTAGTTCATCTGACTCATGGAGGCAGCACAGTTAAGTGTTCCGTTTCAACTGCCTGTTTGTGTATCTGTGTCCGTGCACTAGGTCACCAGTGAGCAGTGGGCAATGATGGAGGCCATGATTAGAGGCACCAAGGGATCCTAGGCTGTGAAGTGGAGATGGGAATACAAGATCTCCAGCCTCTGTGTTGTCTCACCTGTCCGTCAATCTGACACACACAGATGCGCATGCACGCACACACACACACACATACACACACACTTCCAGACCGTTTGTGCTCAACCTCAACTCAACCTTATCTCAGAAACGACCTTGGTCTCCATCAGGGCAGATCTGTAAAGCTTTATGTAACTTCATGGTGTACGACATGATGCATCAGTTGGAATACACTAATACTACTTGTTTGTTACTTAAGGGCGCTATTTGGAAGTGGACATTAAACGGTTTTAAATTTTTGGATTGTTTCAGAAGAATTACGAGCAGGACATCCTAACCCTGTGTTACCTGCATGTGTCCATCTGGTTTAGGTATTGCAGAACTGGAAGACACATTTGAAATGTTATTTCTTGTTGTTAAATGGAAACCGTTTTGAGGATGCAGCCCTCCTTAAGGAAGAAATGATTTCAATAGTCAGAAGAATGTCCGTCCTCATTGGTGCCTTGTTGTCTAGCCTGTGGAGGTCACATTTTGAGTCCTTGGACTTCTGAGTAGAGGCAGATCAAATATATTTCTCTGTTGTAATCAGGTTAATAGGGAAACATAGTAAGTCTTTGAACATTGTTTGTTTACATTTGTCAAGACTACTTCCAGTAATGAATTTAAAGGTATAATGTCTTGGACTCTGTACAATTGTGTACCGTAGTACCAACCATATGTCTGATTAAAAGATATTTTATATAATTTACAAACCCTTTCTCATCCATTTCTCAATCATTGACCAATGAATGTGATTCCTTGAAGGGGCTGACATCACACACAAGGGAGACAACAGCAGTATTCTAATACCCTTATCAAAGAAGGCACCTTCAATGGGGATTTTCAATGAACAGATTGGCTTTAATAGCAATTTGGTTTGTTTTCTGTGCCTCACAGCATGCTGAGTGAATACGTCAACAAACTGTGTCTCTCTGTCAGGCATGACCCTGAATGGATAACTTCCCCAAACGGTCTGATGTTTTGGCATCGTGCCACCGCCCTGTGCTACAAGGGTGCCATGCTAAGCACGCCATGGCCTCACTCGCTCTCCAGTCCCCCATCTTTCCTTGTCTCTACTTCTCTTTCATCCCCTTCTTTTCTGTTTTCCCTCTGCTTTTCAAATCATCTTGTCCAAGAATTCATCCTTTCACTCCCTCTCATCCACGCACTCCTCCCTACCTTATCACCCCCCCCCCAGCCTGTCGTCCCTCTTCCTTCACCCCCCCCTCCCACCACCACCCTCTCCCTTCTGCTGTTGTCAAAGTCTTTCCCCATTCAGTGGAGCGGCTTTTGGATTGTCAGGTCACATTTCCTCTGTTCCCCTGGCATGCTCCAGCCATCCTCTCTGCGAGGCGGAGTGGAAAGGGGTTGCTTCACAGTGTCTGATGGTAGAGGACGACGCGCCAAGCGGCCACGAGACGGTGTCTTTTCAATCCCACAAAGAGCGCTCAAGCTCCAAATGCTCGTTCACTGTGTTAGATTTCCTTTGCGTGTGTGAGTGTGTCTCTGCATCAGACTTACCACAATACAATCATCAAGAGGGACTATGTATTTTTTGGGCAGACTTTATGAGGTTCATGAGAATTGACTTCCCCATACACACGTTTGATCTACAAACACATCACTAAAGCGTCTGATATGAAGTGTATCATAAATCATGAGAAGTCGTCTAATCCTTCCTTTTTCTCACTTGCTCTTCCCTCGAACTTCTCTGCGGTTTCCTTGAGGTGGAACACACACACACACACGTTTACCCGTCGCGCACACTGGAGCTGACGTCCCGATAAGCCATTGCACATTCGCCAACTCTGAGACCAGAAGCTGCCCAATTATAAGATAAGATCATCCAGCTGTCTTTACTCGCCCCGCATGTAGAGAACACTCCTGGAATTCTCTACTCCCTCTCTTCCAAGACTTGATGCAGGGATTTGTGTCTAACACTTCACCTCTATCTGTCACGGAACTCCTCACTATTAACCTTCAATTGGCTGTGTTGTGGAACAACCTGTGTATCTTTGGTGCTGACTTCACTCTAACTGAAATTTGACAAGTTGATAGGAGTATGACAAGTGTTTTTGAATTGTTTTGTATGTAGGTTGAAAGGGTGGTGAAATGTGACTTGGCTTGCATGTTTTGTGGAGTAAAGCACATGTAAATATTAATCTTGGCCAGGATAAATGTTCTAGTGTGTCTATGCTTCTATACACCCGTCATCAGAAAATAGTTCTTTTGAATTGAAATGAGGAAATGGCACATGGTCACTGCAGGGGTGTGAGGTAATTGACAGACCAGAGTACACAGCATTGGTTTTCAGGTAGTTTTTCTTATTTATTATTACATCATACACAGTGTTCCTGGTGCCCAGTGTGGGGGGCATGGCGTTGTTTACAGTGCAGAAAAAAAAGTCCATGAATCAGAGACTGGCCACCATGTCCTACTCAGGGCCAGGTCTAAGGTTACAGGGGGTCAGGCTACAGATATATGTGCTAGGATCTTCGTTGTGGCTCCGTATGTAGCCAGTCTTCAGCAACTAACATGCACCGCAAAAAGATTATATAGCTCAAATTTGGCTCACAATGTTTTTCCACAATATATCTGCCATTTTCCTATATTTTGTTTCCATGCACAACATTCCAGAAACATTTTCGTAAGGTATTATTGCTTCGGATACCAGTTCATAAGTGTTGTTAGAGTTGTTACTAATGCTAAAAGGTGAACTGGGGGTTGTCGTTCTTTTTCTTGACATTTCAACCACTTGGGGAAGGAGATTAAATTGTGTTGCGATTGGTTATAACGAGCCACACCCACTCCGTCAGCCCATGAGAGGCAACGATCTTAAGCACTGGAGGAGATGGAGTATAGACAGGTCAAAGTACAGGGACTTTCAATTGTGGTATCAATCTCATCGTTTACAAAATCTGTACATTTACAAACAGTATAGAAACAACAGGTTGGAAAAGTATGTGCCTCCCAATTTCTCCAATAATTGACCTTACCTACCTACACACTGTCGCTGGCAAATTTACAGATTTCTCCAAAACAAAAGACGAAAGAAAAGGAAAAACACATCCTATATCCTGGGAATTCCAAGCTATGTAATATCTTTACACACTTCACGAGTGGAAGGAATGAGGGATGGGGGGGGGGAGTTGGGGGGGGTTTGGAGAAGTGGATGTGGGTGTGGTTTAAGGGAAAAGCCAAGGGGATTGGTTGTTTTCAGGGATGAGGGGGAGGGGAGAAAGGGTGGGGCTGGATCTCAGATGTCGTCGGCGCAGAGAACGAGCGCCAGCTCCGTCCTGTACAGCCGGCCTCCGTCCGATAGCGCCATGATGGCAGTCTTGTACGAGGGGATCTTGCTGACCTCCAGCACCTGTTAGAGAAGACAGGCATCTCATGTAGGCATCTCTTCATCCCACTGGCTTTGTAGCACATTACTTTAAAGCAGCTTTTACATGTCAATACCCAGCCCATAAAGCCGCTGGCTTTCAGATAGCCTAACTGCTGCTTACCCAAAAGCTTAGCTGGTAGAAATCTTACTGACTTGAGCAAAATATTTCACAAAAAGGTTGAGGGAGTTAACCTTGGCCTTATGGCCTCACATAATGGCCCTGACATACTAATGTTTGGCAAGCTATTTTTAAAAGTCAGCTGTCGTGGACTGAGAAAATAAGTCCTTGTAAAGCATTTGACATTGGTGTCATCTCTGTGTGTGTGTGTGTTTGTGTGGTGGTGGTGTTGGAAAATTAAGGAAAGTTTGGGCATCAGAACACCAGTTCTTGACCACACTTATTGGTTTATTTAAAGAGGACTTTTATTTGTTCCTTACTATGGTCAACAGACCAGACCTCGGACAAGACCTTTTTTCGTCTGTGATATACAGTGCCCTCCAAAAGTATTGGAACAGTGAGGCGAATTCCTTTATTTTTGCTGTAGTCTGAAAACATTTGGGCTTGACATCAAATAATGAACGTGAGACCAGAGATCAACGTTTCAGCTTTTATTTCCAGGTATTTACATCAGGATCTGATGCACAACTAAGAAAATATCACATTTTGTTTGAATCCACCCATTTGTCATGTGATCAAAAGTATTGGAACAGATATACTTAAAACATATTTAAGTGAATAAGACTTAATATTTAGTTGCAAATCCTTTGCTTTCAATAACTGCAGCAAGTCTGTGACCCATTGACGTCACCAAACTTTTGCATTCTTCCTTTTTGATGCTTTCCCAGGCTTTCACTGCAGCCTCTTTCAGTTGTTGTTTGTTTTGTGGGGTTCCTCCCTTCAGTCTCCTCTTAAGCAGGTAAAATGCATGCTCTATAGGGTTTAAGTCTGGAGATTGACTTGGCCAGTCTAATACCTTCCATTTCTTGCCCCTGATGAACTCTGTTGTTTTGGCAGTGTGTTTTGGGTCGTTATCTTGCTGCATGATGAAGGCTCTGCCAATCAGTTTGGTTGCATCTTTCCTTAAATTGGCAGACAAAATGTTTCTGTAGACTTCCGAGTTCATTTTGCTGCTGCCATCATGTGTTACATCCTCAATGAAGATTAATGAGCCCGTCCCAGAAGAAGCCATGCAAGCCCAAGCCATGACATTACCTCCACCGTGTTTCACAGATGAGCTTGTGTGTTTGGGATCATGAGCAGTTCCTTTCTTTCTCCAAACTTTAGCCTTTCCATCACTTTGGTAAAAGTTAATCTTTGTCTCATCAGTCCATAAAACTTTGTCCCAGAATTTTTGAGGTTCATCTCTGTACTTTTTGGCAAATTCCAGCCTGGCCTTCCTATTCTTCTTGCTAATGAGTGGTTTGCATCTTCTGGTGTAGCCCTTGTACTTTTGTTCATGAAGTCTTCTGCGAACAGTAGATAGTGATACCTTCACTCCTGCCATCTGGAGGTTGTTGCTGATCTCACTAACAGTTGTTTTAGGGTCTTTCTTTACAGCTCTTACAATGTTTCTGTCATCAACTGCTGATGTTTTCCTTGGTCTACCTGTTCGACGTCTGTTACTTAGTACACCAGTAGTTTTCTTCTTCTTCAGGACATTCCAAATGGTTGTACTGGCTATGGCCAATGTTTCTGCAATGGCTCTGATTGATTTTCCATCTTCTCTAAGACTCACAATTGCTTGTTTTTCACCCAAAGACAGCGCTCTGGTTTTCATGTTGTTTTCACCTCTGAATACAGTCTGCATAGACAAAACCTATCTTACCCAATCTGAACCTGAGTGTAGACATTCAGTGGTATTTATTGATTGAATAATGTATGTAATAGGACACACCTTGGCAACAAAACACACCTGTCAGTCACATGTTCCAATACTTTTGCTCACGTGACAAATGGGTGGGTTCGAACAAAAAGGTGATATTTTCTAATTTGTGCATCAGATCCTGATGTAAATACCTGGAAATAAAAGCTGAAACGTTGATCTCTGGTTTCACATTCATCGTTTGATGTCAAGCCCAAATGTTTTCAGTCTACAGCAAAAATAAAGGAATTGGCCTCACTGTTCCAATACTTTTGGAGGGCACTGTATATAAGCGAGCGCTTCTTGAGATACACTAGTTTTTAGGGGTGCTTAGCTTCTTAAAGCTAAACTTTTAAGTTGAACCATGCTGTCTCATTCTTTTCTCACATTCCTTTCAAATACATATAATCGGTTGTTGACAAGCATCTCATACTATTTCTCACCTTGGTGTGAATGTGAGCCAGTTTTTTAAGGACTCACCTTCATGTTTTTCTCACACAGGTCTTTCAGGAGAGCATCAAGCTCGTTCTCATCCATGTAACCATTCTCATCCTGGGAAGTTCAGAGACAGAAACGAGAAAATTAGTATAGGAAACAACAGAGAGAAAGAAGGAGGAAGAGTGGAAATTTTGAAGTGAGATGAACAGACAGAGCAAAGCCACCGACGGAGGAAGGTAAACAACCGTGACCACATCGGCGCACGCACGCGGGAAACGCACAGTCCCACCATTTAGCAGCCATTTCCTTTCATCTGTGGGGCCAGACGTTTGGCGCAGCTCGCCTCCCGTCGGTTCATGGCGGGCTCAAGGGAGGCGTTGAGCATTGGTTTGGCACGCAGCGTCAATACAATGCCACGCCGCCTCTCAAAACCCTAATCACAATAAACACACTAAACAATAGTCTTAATGAGCAGATGTGTGCTTTTGAATGCACTCATTGTTTGTCCTTATGGGGAATCTGCTCTCCTATTCTGTTCCGAATTGAAAAATGTGGGGAAATGTTTTCCCATTGTGTGGTTATGTCTACATTTGTTCATGGATCATTTGTTCAACCTTAGTCTTGATTGGCCAGTTTGGTAAATCAAAGATGCCTCTTAATTGGACTCTTCTGGAATGTGCCCAAAGTATGACCTTGAAGCTCACTCATTGGATGATAGGATCTGTCAAACCCTTTTGTTTTGATGTGTTGGTGGTGCTTGTGTGTGTGTGTTGAGGAGGGGGGGTGGGGGGCGCTAAATAAAAACCTGCTCTATCTCAAACACATTTTTCAGGCAGAATAAAGTGGACAAATAAACTGAGCTGCTGGCAAAAATTCTTCCATCTTGGCACTAGGAGCAACTTTAGAAGGTGCAACTCTCTGGAAACCTGGCAGCAGCATGGAACCTCTAATATTCCAAGTCTTTCAACCTTGTGTGCCAAACTCTGCATCTGCATCTATGCTCTGAGACTTAAAACAAATGCTAAATCACGAACAACATGCTGCCAGATAGCCAGCCAGCCACAGACAGACAGATCACCCAGTTGAGCTCTAAAGCCTAATGAATGCGTTGCCATTTCCCTCACCAATTACCTGTCTGGCTGTTCACATATCAGACAGGCCCAGACCTCCTGCCCGCCTGGGCAACATGAACCTTTCAATCAATACGCATCACAGTGACTACCATGGGAGAGAGGGAGTGGCCTGCCACGGGCCAGGGATCACAGCCGTCCACGAAGGGAAGGGCGAGAGAGGGAGGAGAAAAAAGAAAATGCTCGGAAAAGGTGGACATCAGGATTTGGGGGAGGTATGGAAAATACCGAGAGGAAAGCGGGAGAGGGAGGGAGAGGGAGAGAGAACATACAGGTAGAAGATTTGGCCGTGTGTAAAATGAGGTTGTGGAGAAGGAGACAGAGAAAGAAAGGGAGAAATGTGGAGTGATGCGGAGGAGCGTGTGACGGGTAGAGAGGTAGAGATGGACAGAATGAACGCTACGGGGAGGAAAGACTGCGGGAGGTGAGGGGCAGCTACCGAGAGATGCTGTGGGAGTGAGGGAGTTTGGAACAGGGGAGTCAGCCAAGCAGTAGATAGTCACTGTGAATACAAATGTTCTGAAGAGAGATGTATGGAGAAAAAAAGGGGGTGGGGAGGGAGGGGGGAGCAGTGAGTGAAAGAAAGAAAGAGAATATGCCAAAGACAATAACACCCAGAAGGAAACAGATGAATAGAGAAGGAGGGATGCAGTGCAGCGTGAACTACAGCCACCAAGTCCCTCTCTAAGAGATTTTCAACCTGACGGTGGCATGCACATCACGCAAATCAAAATGACACCCAACTGCTTCTTAGGACACACACCTGGTCATACAACTCGAAGATCTTGTTGAACTCTTTTCTTGCCATCTTTACCCCCTGTGGATGTGAGCAGACAGCATAGAGGACAAGTCAGTGAAAGGAAAGAGCTGTGTGTGTTGGAGAGTGGTTGGGGGGGAGGGGTTGCGCAGAGACTGCTGAGTCAAGGTCAATCTGATGTCCCTGGTTCCCTCTCAAGATGTGCTCTGAGAATAACCACCAACCTGAAACTTGAGCAGAAAGTTCTCCTCGTCCGGTAGCAGCCTGTAAAAAAAAAAGAAGAAAGTTACCTTGTCAACCATGCCATAGAGAACAGTATAAACAGCACAATAGACTTGACTATATATATGTGTATATCTATAGTTATATTTCAAACAGACCTGGCCATTTCTGCCAAACATAGCTTCCCATCATTGTTTGAATCAAAGATTTTGAGCTGAAAGACAAAAAGGAAAAAGTCCATCAACCACTGTGAGGGTTTGTCAAGTTGGAGGTTGATTGCCTCTAATGAATACAGAACTGATCTACTGAATTTGTGCCAAGCTTATGATGAGTTGATGTTTAGAAGCACTTCAACAGAATTAATCTACAGTAGAACCAGTTTAATTAGAGACACTGGCCCCTTACTGTGGCATGTGTGTATTCCTCAAGCTTTTTTTCATCATACGGTCTCTTTGCCTTCTGAAGCAGATCTTTCAAGAAGTTCTGGAAAATAACATTAAAAAGGAAGGAACATGAACAACGGTTTGAGTTTTTCATCAATGAGAATGGTAGATTCCAACCAATCATTGAACATATTTCAAGCTAACTAAAACAGTCGCTTAATCTTCATTCCATCATCGGCCTGAGACAACGATTTATAAGATCCATATTCTTTGGGTGAAGTCCAGCCTTCATTAAAACACACACACACATGCATCCCTTTTGAAATGATTTCTTGACTTCTCTTCTCATTCATGAACTGTGTCATTTACAGTACACAATGCAGACATTTAGACAGCATAACAGATGTAGACACTGCATTGCAAACAGAGCTAAGCTGTGTGACACCTTCACTAGTAAACCTTCATTAGGAGCTGCCATGCAGTGACGGTCTTAGCCAGTAGTGACAGATTGTCATCATTTTCAAACCAGTGACTTGGAAGCAGACAGCTGCTCACTTTAGTGTTGTCAGCAATGACTTTCAGATGTTACGTATGCATTTGAAACATTGAATACATGTTGAAATCTTCGGGTGAGGTTTTTAAAAGGTGTATGGTGTGTCAATGTAAGTGCAACTGATGTTCCCAAATCAAACATGAATGTATTTTATTCTAAATCATCCAAACAAGAAATTGCCAACGACGCTTGACGTCTGTTATTTGTTTGTTGGTATTTTCAGGTATGGAGGTGTTCTGTTATGTGTTCCTTGTGTTAATAGAGAGACTGCCTATTAAATGTCCACAATAATCTCCGTGGAGTGTGGTCAGTGCTTCACATTCATGTCAAATCGAGGTACATGAACGTATTCCATAGATCTATTTATGAATGCGCTTTACCAGTGTAGTATGACCAGTCCGGTTGCCTAACATGGGTTTGCTGGCAGGTGAAAGACTAGCGGGAGGCACAGACCTCCACGAGACCTTCAGACCACCACTTCCACACCGAAACAAAGGCGTTGGTTCTAATCTCCCCCCGTTGAACCAGTGTAAAAGATTTTTATGTGTAATGCAAATACATGGAAATGCATGGGTTCTCACATACTAATCTAGCGTGTTAAGAGTCCTGGCATTTCCATTTCCTTTCATCCCCTCCCTGTCTTCATATGACGAGAGTGGGGTCGAAACTTGGAGCAGAGCGGCACCAGCGTGAAATATACTCTGCCGACGGAAGTCTCAGTACAAATTAACCCCTGACCTCTGGGCCTTTAAACGTGCTTCAGAGAAGAGAAGGTCTACATGCCATCCAAGGCTTAATCATTCCCCGTCTTTTTTGAGACAACCTCTGGGAAGGTTAGAAAGGGATGTATGTGGATGACATGTTGGTCTAAGGGTAGAGAGGGTCCAATGCGGGAATAACTTAAATCCCTAGACTTCGTGAACATCATTTCAATTACCAGGCTGATCAATGGAAACACTAAAGTTCTGAAAAAGCGATTTCAAGTTGTGATCCAGCTGAGCCTTGACCTCCCGGGGCTCCTTGTGAGCCCACTTTATTACTGAAAGAAAGGACTGCAATCATAGACAGTGAGTATTCCCTTCTAAAGGCAAAACTGCAAACCCCATGATGCACTGCTTACCTTCAACTCGTCTGCCTCAATGTACCCACTATGATCAGCGTCAAAGTTCCTCCAAGCCTAAAGAAAGGTTTTTGTTATTGAAAAAGTAGAAGTTTTGTTATTTATTCAATAATGTCAAAGCACTTTTCATAATGACATTCCTAATTGACGGAGCGCTCCACAATGAGACTGTTAGCATTATAGCATTCACCATGCTTCTGTAAAACAATTTAATCTGATACTAATCTCTTTACTTTACGGTGATATAATTTTACCTGCATAAACTCCGTACAGGACTTCAACTGTTGTCGAAAGAATAACAAGAAGTTCTCCTCTGTGGGCAATATTTGGACTAGCTGTGAAAAGAAATTCAAAGGTATAGGTACAGTTAGCTGAAGCCTAAGAATATTCTCATACTTGTTAAGGAGTTTAACAAGCTGATGGGATTTACCAGTATGAGGCAGCCACAAAATTAGAAACATTATTTAACATCCATTTAAACACTGTATTATAAATCTGATTGCATACAACAGGTAATAGGTTTTAGGAACAAGTTGTTAGCTGACGTCAATGCCTCATATGCTGTGATATGGCACACACTGTACTGCAATGGATTATGGGCGGCAGTTTAATACCATAATCCGTGTGAGCACATGTACAATTTGATTAAAAGATAATGTACTCTGAGGGTTTCATTAATTCAGTTGGGATCAACACCAGTGTTCGGCATATAAAGGACTTTGATAAACGGAAAACGGAATTAGCCATTACGCCGCATCCACCCTATTGCTGTTGCTAAGCTTGTGCCATTTCAAATTCATTCAGTCTTCACAATATCACCAGCCATTATGGCTAATGGCTAGGCTGTCAGTTTCGTCTCGAAATACTCTTTTCATTTCCACAAGCTTTAGGGAAAGATGAATCATGTCCACATTCTGGAACACGGTGGGTAAATCATTTCTGTGTTCTACATTGAGGGTTCTAAGGCACTGACTCTTTAAACATCCCATACATTGTATCTTCATATAGTGCTGCAAAATAACACACCTGTGACAGTTTATCTGGTGGACTAACTCAGGTGGCTGCTGGGAAATTAATTTGCACTTTAAGGCCTTTGGTTAGATTTCCATGCTGAGAGACACAGAAGCTTCAGAAGCAAAGTCAATCCCAAGTATAACCTGGAATCCAAAACTGTTCCCAGTGGGGTTTTAAGAAGCATCTCCACGAGGAATGAAAGTCTTAATAACTGGAACCTGCTCCGGGCAGGTGAGTTTAAGTAAAGGCCTGACACATGTGACTCACCTCAACAATTCCGATCTTTCCATCTGCATTTTTCTCATATTCATCTACAAAAGCCCGCATTTGGTCAGTTAATTCCTGTGGGAGAACATGTCACAATTATATGTCACACTTGTAGGGTTAAAAGCCTTTTGAAAAATCCACTTGATTCTGAAAGACATTTCACATACAAGAAAGTGCCTACTGACTTAATTTCATATCCATTGCACCGACGTACTCTTGAAACAAGTTTGCCAAGCAGGTGAGGGACCCACTTAACTCATGTCCTCATAAACTCTATTAGAATTCTGCATGGGCCAGTCTATGTTATCCCATGTGAATTAGATTAGCGACCAGCGCTATGTAATCTTCACCCCTCACAGCACAATCCTAATAGAGTTTAGGCATAGGTCAGTCCATGCTGCTGCACACATACAGATGGCGACCCAGTGCGGCGATTATGTATGCACGGTTTGGTCACAACCCGCAAGGAGGGAGCAGGACAGTGATGTAATGCGTGCCACCGAGTGAGGGAGGATGGAGATCGCAGCCGACACGGTCAGTGTAATGGAATCGGGTTGACGAGACACCGATGCTGTCAGGGGCTGTCACGGGGAAGATGTGGAGTACCAGTCTCCCAGAGAGGCCAGGGAGGGAGGTGATGCTGACGGAGGTCAGATGTGATGCGGAAGGTTTAGAGGAAACCACTTCGAATTATCTGTTTGAGTTTGTGTTGTCAGTTGAACACACACACACACTGCTTTGGCGAGTGTGTGTGTGGTGTGTGTGCATGTGTTGTAGAGAGAGAGAGAATGGGAGGGAGGTAGGTGGGAGCATCTCTGAGCCGTTGGCTTTATGACATGTTTATATGGACTTCATTGACGTACTTAGAATCCATAACTCATTATCTGACTGTTGAACATCCTTCATCCATCCTTCACAACAAAACACAATGTTCAAGAATCACATTTTGGAAACAAGCTCAAGACCTACACATCACCAGCCATTGTGAAACAGAAACAGGACTGTCCTGTTCATTGAAACCAATAAGAATTAGGTAAACCCCCACCATTTTTACTATCTAATTATGAAAATACAACTAAAAAACACAGGCTAAACTGTTAAACAACATATTTGATTTGTTTGCCAGGGTTTGTTTCTACGCATTGATTGCCATTCACAGGATGCACTTTCTTGAAACAGTTTAGAGGAAACATAGCTACTGTATGTAAAATGAATGGCCTCTTTCTCAGATTGCATTGATAACAAATGCCCATAACTAGGTAAAATGGCAGTACAAGCCTGTAACTATATCTCGTTTGCATCCCAAGTTCAAGTTAAATTACTGCTACTAAAATGCAATCTTTTGTAAAGATCCCAGTTTTAGTAACAACCATCAATGTGCCTGCTACATTTAATCAGTGCTAGCTCACAGATGTCTGCTCTGCATTTGACGTTTTTCATTGACATGCTGTTATTGTTATTTATGTATAATATCTGCTCTGCCAATAAGGTATAAATGCAATACATTTGCTTTATTCGTATTTTAGGTTAAGAGACGAGATGTCTCAAAAAATAAATGCTTGTCTTTTGAACTGTATTTATACTTTCAGTATGACATAATTTCAAAGATGGATGCCATTGTTGTCTCTTGATGACATAATACTCACATCCGCCTAGACCCTCACAACTAGATCACGTGATCCAGTCAGATGGCCACTATTATTTATTTATGTATTTAAGGATCACATAAATATCATATTTACTGTAGAACCAGGTTTTAGCTATTAGAAATAGAGCCATTGATTGATTTTTGGATTGATTGATTGCTGGATTAATTAATTCATATTACTGTGCTAAGCACATTGAGTTGTTGGCATTGTCTTTAATCTCATTAATACTGACTCCAAATTCCTCAGTCTTGTTTTTACATACGCTAACATTTATGACACAATGGGAATACTACAACTGTGAATTAGCAAGCAGTTTCAGATCAGTCCCAGCTGTGAAAACCCAGTTTTGCAGATACTGTACAAGAAACTGTATCATTCAAAACAAATGAATGATCTCTGTATTGATCTATAGCGTGACAATGCAAAAAAAGTGGAAGCCATCTTGGGTTCTCTTTACCTATAATGCAGTCAAAGTGATGGTGCTTCAAAATCCACCGTTTTCTCAATGGTCTGTAATGGGGGAGTTATAACAAATACAAGTACTTAATCTGAGCGTGAATGGCATTTTTCTTAATCAAATCCTAACAGTCTTTCCCCATAGACTAAATCAAAAGGTGTTTATCTGCCACTGGCAAAGAGTGTGCCATTACTCCTGTTTAAAGATCTGTGTGTGAATGCCAAATTGACTCCCCCGCAGTCCTTCCTAATTGCTTGTACATGGAAAAGAAATTTTGTGTTTAACCTTTGCCAAACGTGAAGCAAGAAAGTGCACTTCTCACAGCTGTTCACTTTAAGTTAAGGAATGGATTAAGTCCACATGGATGAAGAAATGCTGAGTTGAGGCACAAACACAAGTTCCAATGATCCAATGTCAAATAACAAGGTCAGAATGAAAACAAAATTGTCCAAATGACAGGTTCTCTTTGGATTTTTAATCAGGTCTCAACACAACTGGGGCTGGAAAAGAAACTAATTATGGGGAACCGAGTTGACAAGATAGAGAAAATGGAAAACACGTTCATCAAATCATTTATCTGGTGCAGTAGAAATATGAAGATAGGACTACAGTCGCAGGTCTTTTACAGTAACCTTATACAGACAAAACACCAGGCACCTTCAATACCACATGACAAAGCAATGCCAGTTTATATCAGCAGCTTTCTAATATCCAATAACTTGATCAAGCCATACTGTATGAGTCAAGGAGACAAACCCTGTCCCAATAGAAATATGTAATCATACAGTACACTTGTTAATGTCAGGAAATACTCTCTTAAATTAAGTCTCTATACTGTATCACTTTTATTTATCATGTTTACCCTATGATACCGCTCTGTCAATGACATCCACATTAAAGAACACATTCAAACTAACTTCAAACTAGAATAGTTATCCATGCTGCAATTCCATACATGTAGTTTTCTATGTCTCTGTCACACATTGTACACACGTACACATCTCTGTCTCAACAACTGTCTCTTACGCATGCACGCACGCAGGCAGGCAGGCAGGCACGCACGCACACACATACATACACATGTAATGGGCAAATGCGGCAAAGCAACATACCCCAACTCCATAGATAGTATAGCCCATTTCGAACTGGGCTTACAAATATAGCCAGATAGATATCTACCCTGTATGACACGTCATCCTTGAAAAAATGTAGGCTAGCTGTCACTAATTGCTCATTTTCAGTCCTGTTGGCACACATATGTGTAGTTTTACTATTATACTGTAGTAAAATACTTACAAGTCCTGCCTGTTTCCGAGCTTGCTGAAGTTCTTTAATAAAGCTCTGCAACTCTTTACCTTCAATATATCCATTACCTGTAAAAAAGAAGGTAGAATCATCATTTAAGTCAGGTGTCCTGTACCATGTAGATGGAGCATTACGCACGACACCATTTTTAAAACATCAACCTCATAAAACATCTGTATGCTTCGTAAAAGGTTAAATATTTTGTTATAGAATAGACAAGAATCTCAGCTTTTTTACGCGTTTCTTTCTTTTTTCTTTCTTTTTTTTTACCAGACGTACTACACAAGTCCTTGTCCAAAAGGGGTCACATTGTTAATTTAAATCCCTGATATAACTAAAAGCATGAGTTGATTGATTGATTTTTCACGGAATTATTGGTTTGACAATCTTGTACAAAGTTGGGGGGACTATGAATACAGAGGTCCCATGAAGAGTTCAAAACTAATCTTTCATTCTTGAAATGTAATCACTAAAGCGCACAAAATTATCCTTGATGTTGGTAGGCGCAGATGTCCCCAAAATAGTTTATACCATGATATTCCACAATTGAAAGATTATTTACCATCGTTGTCATAGTGGTGAAAGATATCCAAAAACTGTGATGCGGAGATCTCCACTCCTTGCAGGTAAGCGTTTGCCATGTTTCCGAATAGAGTTGGGGACGAGAGCGCACCGGTAAGCAATGCAGGACTTGTCGAGGCTCTGCAACGAATAGGACGCTTTGATCAGTCCGTACACGGTATTTAAAGAGCGCAATATCTCGGTAATCTTTTGGCGTCACCCCCTCCCCTACCGAGGTCGGGAAACGGAGCCAAATGCGCAAGTCCCCTCCTACAGCTTCCCGCCGCCCCGGTGTGCCGCAGGTAGCGCGGGCTCAGCACGTTGACACGCGTCAGGGGTGCACAGAGATGTGAGCTGAATTTAAATAAGAACTTTTTTAAATACACTTTTACATGGGTTAGTCAGTTTTTGTCATATTAGTCAACGTCAGTCCGTTTTTTCAGTCGTAAAAAAGATTGGAATTCAAACATCCAAAATTGATTTAAATGCTATAGATAACCTCTGGGCCAATTGGTTGATTCTGGAGATTAACTAAGGATTGTTTGCAATAAAATGTGGCATTTATCCTAGAGGTTGTTATACTGTAGTCTTATGCCCAAAGCTAACCGGTAGTTAGCCTATACTTCGATGTTAATCTTACTTCCATAAAGAGGGCCGTTCAGACCTGATTGTTATGAGGGTCGTTTGTTGATGCTCTCTGCCACAGGAGTGGATTCCATTGAGATGACTTTCTTCCAGTAATTGAAAATCCTTGCTTTTGTCCAACACTTGTATCTCACCCCCCCCTCTCTTGTCTGACAAATTTACAAATCTGAGCAAGAGTCTATGCAAACACAAATAGTCTCAAACATGCCACATTTTTTATTTTGTTACACAGACAGTGTTTGGTGCAATACGTTTTAACAGCAAATCAAGAGGTGTTTTGGCCAAACAATGTGTTTACGGGTCTACAGAGAACATGACTTTTCCAAGGAAATCTATTCCCATGCAATACTGTAGGTCTCTGAGGAAAAAGATGTAATGCTTAAGTCTGAAATCCAGAAATCTTTATAGTGTGTGACTACAAGCAAAGGCAGCTTCAAAACTATGAAGAATGTGTGCATGCATGTAAGATGAGTATACATTGATTGTATTGGATAGTAATACAGTTGCTTTTGTCTGTCTTATGACATTCTCCGCTAGAGAACTGCAGTCGTGCATGAATCCTGTTTTCATGACAGTATCTAGTATGAATGGATACTGCTGGGTCATGTTATGTTAGGACTGCATTATAAACTGATCTTTTTTTACAGACCATTTTTTATCCCCACATGACATGAATGACGACAATGATGCTGATGGGGAAGAGGACAACGATGAGGAGGTGGATGATGATGATGATAATGAAAATAGGGATGATGATGGCAATTTGGAGGAGGGTTGCTTTTACCACGTTCATGATGCAGCTGGTTTCTGCTCCTGGGGCCTTTCCATGACTCAGGTTCGTCACACCTGTCCTTTCCCCTCAATTTCCCATCAGTCAATGGGACAGAATATGACACAATCATTCATCACCTGAACACCCCAGCCCATTGGTAGGTGTCAAGGGCTCATCAGGGCCAGGTCATCATGTAAAGAGATTGTTTACTCTGTTGCCCTCTCCTGGATCTAAATAAGTTTTAGTTTTATAGATAGATTAGATATGTATATATATAGATAGATAAATAAATAGATGGATGGTTGGATGGATAGACAGACAGATAGGGCAACACACACAGACAGGCAGACAGGGATGGGCAGAAGCAAGCATGTAACAGAAACATGAATCCATACAGAACATGCTTTCCACAGTGTAAACAGGCTGCAGCAAAAGAGATCAGACATACAGTAGGAGGTGTGGTGTAATGAAATGTAACACTGCCACGTCTGAGCATGATCTCTCCTCCTTGTTCCTCTACTCTACGTCCTGTGATACCCCCATCTAAATGGCACCCTAACCCCCTGGGTGGGCAGCCACAGAAACGTTGCTTTTCCTCCTCCATCCACCATGTTTCCCTCCTCCCTCCCTCCTTCCCTCGCACCCCCTCCCTCTCTCCACTCCTCCTCCTTCCCACTTTCCTCTCTCTTCTCCCCCTTTGTTTTGAAAAATGAGTGCTTGACTCAGGCTGCAGCCTGTCTTCAGAGACGTGGCCCCGGTCTTATCACCGTCTGCTGCGTGCTGCCAGTGAGGGTTTGCTGGTCTGCGGGCAGCCAAGGTCGCTGTAATACCACTTTACGGCAGCTGGCACAGCCTTCTTTAGGGTTGGTGTGTGTAGGGGGGGGGGGGGGGTGGGAGTGGCTGGGTGGGTGGGTGTGTGTAGGTGGTGGAAGTGGGTGGGGGGTGGCACAGGTTACAAACAACTGCATCCCCGAAATTGACCTCATAATAGTACCATGCAGGGTGTCCATTGTGGGGTGTGTGAGTGTCATAATGGTAAAATTGCATTTTTTTGTGCTTGAAAGAAATCGCTAATGAGGGGTGTGAGTCTTTGTGTGTTTGGGTGGTGGGGTGAGGTGATTGTGCCCTCTCATAACACACATTTGTATAAAAACACAAAGCACAAAGTCAATGGACTGTATTTCAAACACCATCAAACACAATCACCATCAGTACGGGCTGTATCCTCGTTACAATAAATCCTGGACAATAAGCCTTAATGATATATGATCATTTCAGATATCACCATAGTGTTGTTTTCTCATAAGAAACAAAAACGTTTTTCTCTGGAGAATCCTGACACATTATTATCAGCTACAACTCTGTATCCATGTCATAAACCACTGCCAAGTGTCAAGCTCTGCTTTCAGGGCCCAGCCCAGACTACGTGGAAGGTGTGGGAAGAGAGTGGAATGGTGGCCAAGCCGTTAACACTGCACATACACAAAATAACATTCTAGCTGAGCATGGGACATATTCTACACAGTGCTTAACTTCAAGAGGTCCTTCCTGCCAGCCGTCGTGTAACCGTACTGTGTACTGGATACAAGTCATTGAGCCAGTGTAGTGGGTACTGTTATGGTTGTTTGATATATTGATCAAACATACATGCCGTATAAGTCATAAGTATGATTTCTACATGTCTTAAATATGAGGATTGATCACTGTAATCACAACTTTAATACTGTGGCTGAACATTGCTGTTACTGATGTGATTATCTGAAATAGACCACTATTACAACTGATGTGTTTAATTTGACCACAGGACAAAAATGGGAAATAATTTGATTGCATCCGAAGAATGAGCTGTTTGAGATGTCGTCTCAGAATGCTGTAGTCTGCTGATGTAGAAGCTACAAGGGGTTGTATAAAAGGTTGTTAAAATAATTTAAACTTTTGGTGACACACATAAAGCCTGGTAGAGATTTGACAAAATTGTATTTACTGTGGCTATGGCAAAGTCAAAAATCGAATTATTTATTTTATTCCTTAAAAGAGGCCAGACCTAAATAGCAGCCACAACGTTTTTGTGGAAGCATAATACTCAACCATAACACCACATCACACATTCCAGCACCAACCTTCCTCCTATTCAGTCACACATCCTTTTAGTAGTCCCTGGAATTCCTCCCCTCTCTGCCATGATGTTATTACAACACATTACAGTTATTTACAGCACATTACAGTTATGTACAGCACATTACCGTGGCAACATGCAGGCTACATCCCGTGGGTGTCATTGGGCTCCATCTGGTTGTAATGACACCCAGTTCCAGACTAACAGGGGACCAGGCTGCAGCGCCTGTCTCTACCTCTCACCCCTACCGACCCGTCACGGACTGGCCGGCTCCTCTGTCTGGCGGCAGTGGCTGAGGGACGCGGATGACAGGGATCATTGCCTTGGTCTGAGTCTCCCTCCAGGCGTTAGGGTTTGGTTTTAGTACATCATGGCTCCACATGGTTTGGTACAGGGGAGTATTAATTAGATGGAGATGTGAAGGTTGTATCTCTTGCTCACTATCTTGTCTTGTCTGTCTGTCTGTCTCTTTCCCTTTCCTCTATTTCTTCCTCCCTTCTTTGCTCTCTATCTGTCTAGTTGACAGCCTCCATCATTTGAAAAGCCTGTGTGCAGTGTCCCTTTGGTCAAGTCCATACAGTAGATCTCAAATACACCATATCAACCAAATTCCATCTTATGTTGGTGACATTTGACAAATGTTCAATAAACACATTTGGGAGAAATAATTGTTCACTACCTCACATTCAATCTTGAATCAAAATGCAACGGAGCGTACTTTCCCTCCAAAAAGCTAATTAATGGACGGCATGCTAACTATAGTTATTAACAGTTTCCACGAAAACTGTAAACTTTAAAGTAGCATCTGCCCACACATTAGATGACATAAATTCTGACAATGACATCCAACAACATAGTATCCAACTGTGGTGTCCAGTAGCTTTGTAATCCTTGTAATCTGTCAGTCACACACGGGTAGCCAATTGATTTTTTTGAAAACAATCAAATGTATATTAATGTGGAAGTGAAATTTGCTCTTCTTTTAAAGTATTCATTAGTACAAGCTGTTTACAACCTGGCCGTGTAGTAGGAAAATGGAAAGTGTTTACCCAGTGGGAGAGCTGGCAGACAGAGAGTGTGAGTAATGTTGGCGGTGTGTCACACAAACAGTTTTTCTGTGAAACACACCTGAGGTGGCCCATCTCCAGCCTTAGTCACCTGCGAGACGACATGTGGGCTCATTATGAATAATGAATGACCAGGGAAATGTCATGAGTAAATGTAAATATTACAGGAACATCACCCTGTTCAGCCTACTGACTTGAACCACAACAAGGTCGGTATTCACTCGATGACTTGTCATTATTATGTGAAGAGCTGATGTGTACTGAAATGTCATTAAGGCATACTATGCAATTTAGCAGTTTTTATTGGTGTTAAGAATTGCACCATAAACAGTTTATAATTAAATTTGAGTGATACCATCCAACATCATTTGTTATGAATATTGATCATAGAGTTTCCCTTGTGGGAATTGTTTTACAAATGCAGGGATTCATTGTACAAAAAATATCTATATTATAGTTTATATGAAACTATAGTTTATTGGCATTCATGCAGTATGTTGGTGGTAGTACTTTACATGCAGTAATAGCATTATAACCAGTATAGTTTATTAGTATTCCTGCTGTGTATGTTGGGGGTGTTACACCACAAACTGTTAAGGGAGTCTTCCCAGTTGTAGTGACACAGTCTCTACAGATACCAACAACAGTCTGTGTCATGCACAAGCAACGCTTGTTTGCGCTTCTGTGAGCCTGTTCTCTACAGACAGGCAGTGTCACACCATTAACTCCAGGGCCCTCTCTGCATCGTGCTTTGCATTCAAATACCATCACTGGCACACCTCTGAAACACTATGTATGCAGTACAGCTTCAACTGGACCTATTGAGGGAGCCCTCAAAGATCAGCAGAAGTATCTTGTTCCGATTGGGAACAAAACTGAGTTTAACTTCAATTGTAAACTAAGATGTGAAGCTATGTAATCTGGATTAAAATTGGATGTCTGAGAAAGTCATTCAATTCAAGCCTAAATGCAGTTGAGTAGATTCGGTTGGAGTGTTTTTCGCAGGGGGAATCGTTTCCTAGTGTCTCCGACATTCAAGTTAAAATAAATATTATATGTTCTTTCCACATAAGCCTCTGCAACCAATTTCTATCAGGCAAGCCCATTTCAAAATAGATGTACACCAGTACACAACATGAAACCCCAAAGTAAAACCCACTCCCAGGCTCTCACAAGGCAAGTCCTGTGATACAGACCTCTGTGCTTTATTTTTCTTAATGTTTATGTTGCTGCCTCAGTCCACAGCGCCTGCTCTTGTCTTCAAAGTTAAGATCAGATGTATTTATTCCCATCCGGAAATAGTCCCCTTGCTTTCCTCGCCTTGCTGTTAGTCTAACTGTAGGGGCAAAACAATAAAACACCTGTACATTAGCCAAGCTTGCCAACTCATATCCTCCTCTGCCTGGGTTTGTGCCAGTCCAATCAGTAACTCAACAGACTTCTCCAGTTATTATTCAACTGAACCTGAGTGTCTACTGTCTGGATGAGGATGGAGGGTTCATAAAATGCCCAGAATTTCTAAATAACAGTCTTCTTCAAGTATTTTCTTTTCTTATTACACACAGCATAAATCCTCAAAATGCAATATGGCGAGACAGTGTTGTAAACTCTGGCGGCAGCCAAGTAATACTGGGGCTGTCTGGGACATCCTCCGCCCCCTTCCATTTTTCTTTACGGTTTGGAATCCACCAGAGGAGCCCAGACCCCACAGTATCAGGAATAAGGTTTAAACCTAGGAACTAAAATATTGCACAAATATGTACAACCTCTCATATTGGCTGACATTCTGTTATGACTGACATATTACTATGATGTCACATTTTACGCATTTCCCATAATGCACCAAAGAGCATTTTTATTTCTCACTTCCAGTTATTAATTCCCTTTCCAGCTTTTTGGCGCCCTTGAGTCTTTGAGATCAATGAATGGGTGGGATTTTCAGTGACGGATTTCAACTTTAAACCTCCTTCTAAGAGATGGGTTGTTAGCTTCAATGGGAAGCCAGGAGGGCACACAGATTTAACTGAATGGCATACATATTCTGCTGAGTCGTACTTTCAATTTTTTCTTTTTTGCATGATTTGGAATTCCAGCTGCTTTGGTACCACATTTTTTATTTGACATTAAGCAGACACTGTTGTGTATTTATCCTTTTTCCAGAATATGGGGTTGAGTACTGTTCATTTGACCATGTTGGCTCATACATAGGAACATTAAATGGAAATTATCTTATGGGATATGTTACAGCACTGACGTCAGATAAGTTAGATACCCAGTAATAGTGGGCCACTATATAACCCTTTTTTTCATAACCAAAAAGCCTTACTGTTTCCATGGAAATGATCATGATATTCGATGTACTCTCCATGATAAAGATCTGCCAAACAATCTTTCTCAGTAGGTAACATACTGACAAATAATACAACAGTTGTTTTTGAGTTAACATAAATTAGAGTGAGACATACACAAGGTCATAATCGCCAGTTAGCAGGTACGTCATCCAACATGAAGCAGGTTGAAATTAGGTTTTGCCACTGTTGAAACAAACACGTTATTTAACCTTTTGCGCATCTCTGGGATTTCAAATGAAACACATAGGACAGATTAGTTATTTTCATAATGTTAATGTAAAAGCGTGTTGTCAAATTGATTATTATGCTTGGCCCCGGATTGTTGAACATTCATCTGTGGGGCTTAAAGTGAATAATGAAATGAAAAGAATAATAGAACTGATAATGGAGCTCATGGTTCACATGAGGTTACTCTGAAAGTGGCTTTATTTATGTGTATATTAATCGGGCAGATTAGTTAACAGATTAGTTAACAGATTAGTTAGCCACATTAAGTAACAGACAAGGAAGTTGTTTGTTTTAACTATGTAATACTACTGTATTGAGGTATTATACTCAATTACAAAACAGATTAACTGAATTAAACAGCCAAAAAATGCTAATCACAACTGGAACTTCAGTCTACTGTATACTACGTTGTTTCATCTACAGCATGCATAGTTTAGTGCTGTGTTGTCTTAAGTTTGTCAAAAAACATAACTATCATTCTTTGACAGATTTGCAAATAACCAATCGGTGAATTGATAAGTAACCCAGCAATAAAACAAACACGGAAATTGCCTATTTGATTGCAATTTGTGATAATATGTAAAACAAAAAACTGTCTGCTTCTTCTAAAAGGAAATTCATTCATGGGAAAGCATTTACATAATTAAATGTTACTGATAAAAAAGTTAATGGCTTGATGATTATGAATGTGCATGAATATTTATGAGTTATGACATTTGCTTTTAAAAGAGAGACATCACGTTTTTGCTTTACTCATGCTCTTGGATTCCTGTAACTATTGAGGGCTGCCTTTAAATAGCCTACTTCTAACACCAGTGACAATGAGATGCAAAATGCACACAATATTTATACTCATCAGAGAATTAACGTGTTGCCAAAAGTACATACATGTAATTTAAGAATGTATCTATTTATCAGTAAATGTTAAGGTAAGGTAAGTACATTTTTCAATATTTACGGAAACACATACACAACACTTACCTGAAAACAAAGCCACATTAGTCTTTCCTTTGGTTTTCAATAACAATTCTGGTGTAATCAAACTACAATTCCAGGAATCTCTGTGTGTCTGTCTGTTGCTCAATTTGCACTTCAGTCTGTATCAAGTTGACATGTTTCTTGCTCAGGACTCACGGACGTGCAGTGATGTTGTTTCGATGAACTGTTTCAGTTTACCAAGAATACATCGGCCTCAAAACATTTACTTCTCAACACCATTTTAGCTGCATTAAGCTATAGAGCCATGGATTTTATGAGCTGCAAACAGCGCACATGAGTCCACTGTTTTTTTTTATTAATTTAGCATATTCTGCAGGCATTGTTGGCTTCCAATGTGTTAGATTTAGCTGGTAACCTTTCTTTACACTCCTCATATCCTGACATTATCAATGTCAATTCTACACAATCCAACATACTAAATTATCTAAGTTGCCGAACATGCCCCTTGTATGCAAATACTCAAAAACTAAATTTAGGTTAACTCTTGTCTGTCTGTCTGGGCATAGTATGAGGTGGCATGTAGTCAGGTGTCTTGCCCCACAACCCAAGTCCAGTGTCTACTGTTAAACATAGTACCCTACAGATAAATATAGGCCTAAATATGTAAACACAACAAATATAAATATCTAAAAGCATTCCCTGCCTAGAGTTCTCCACATGGGCACTGTACTTGTGCTTGCAACAAGACTCTCTTTCTCTGAAGCTACTGGGAAAGTTTTTATGGAGAAACCAAGTGTCCAACACAGGATCCACTTTGTCACTGAACGTTCCATTTCTCACATTGCCATAAAATGAGAGCAATTGTGATGCGAAGAGTCAAGGATAGGTAGGGTTATAGCAGCCTAGATACACAGTAGGCTATAGTTTGGCTTAACCTTAGCTATCAAAGCTACCCACATCAGTTGTACTAAAGCCATCTACTGTCAGTGGTGGTGGCTAACTGACAGACTGAAGCTATCCAGAAAGTTTCAAAATGGGGAAATGTACAAGAGAAAGCATGTGTGTTTAACTAGGAAAACCAGCAACCAGTCACAGCAGCAAGATTGCCCACCATTTTTTATTAAGCTAGCTAACGATTGGCTGAGAGATGGATCCTTGGATCACTCAATCAGGCATTGTATTAGTTAAAATAACAAAATAATCACTCATTCTGTATATTGTGATGGGGTCTTTAGCAATCATGGAGATCATTTGTATTTTCTTATTGTGACAGGGAGGCAGGGGGAAGAGAAAAAAAGAAAAACGTATCTTGAGAAGTCTGCAATTTCTTTGGTGTTAAAATCGAAAAAAATGATTGTGATCGAACTTCTTCCCTAACCCTGCCCCCCCCCCCCCCACGCCTTGTTTGACTGGGCAGGTTAGTGTGAGTGATTTGTCTAGGGATCTCATAACTGTATTTATAAATCAGCCCTTTGTAAGATGCCACCAATCCATCTCCAAATTGTTAAACAAAGTATGTCATTTTTTGCCAAGGCCCATTAGGACTGAGTTTATGGCACATCTACTAGAATCAATCTATATGGAACTTTGACCTAAATAAAGATAGTCAACTAAAGTTAGATAGTTAGAGTCAGAGTGAAAACAGTACACAGCTTTATGTACTTTGCTGCTCTTATTCAGAACAGAAAATTAGGTAAACCGTTTCTGGTCCCAATTGTAATGTAATTGCAATGTAACTGTACTGTAATTGCTTATCAAAGCTGAGGTCAGTCCAACAGTTTTTTACACACACATATACAGTACACATACACACGCATTTGCAAACAAATAGGCAGTCTGATTGTTTTATGATTTATTTATTTATATATATACAACAATATGATGTCATTAAACACATCTGTGTCCTGCAAGCCTTATCACTACAGTGCAGGGGATGACTCAGCATAACTTTGGCTGAAGAAGCCCAGTAAATATCGTCTGTGTGCACTTATATTCTCAATTTGTCGTTCTCTTGTTTAGCATTTATAGGTGTATGTCACACAGTTTCACTTAGATTAAAGTAGAGCTCAGAAATGAAAGATTGTGATAAAACAAATGGGGGGCATTTTTTCTTTATGTGGTTCAACATGACTGACTGTAAACATGTTTTTATGGTGTGCATATAATTCCAAATCGGTAATGACATGTCCATTTAAAAAGCCTTCCATAAAAATTGTGAAGATTTAACTACTCAAACTATTTCTGTTAATTTGAAAAACTTAATGAAGCACTAAATATAGTATTGGGCTCTTGCTATAAACAATGTCAGAACTTAAACATGATAATCACACAAAAGCAGTTGGGGAACAAAAATAATCACTTAGGAAGCTGTTTTTCTGTGACCAAACAACAGCTAAGGAAGGAAAATCAGATTTGAAAAGGATTATTATCATCTGGATATTGGTTTGGTTGTGTATCTTTTGCACACCATCTGTCATTAAATGCAATTTTCTGGTTGGAGGGTTTTCATATGTACTGTACTTCACGGAGAAAAACATTTGTGGTGTTCGTTTATCATCCTCTCCTCTCTCCCTTTCTTTACATCACCCTGGCTCTCACTTCTTTCAATATCTACAGTCTTCCTCTCCCTTCTCATTTTTCTCTCTCTTTCTTTCTCTCTTTCTCTCTCCCTGTCTCTCCCTCCGCTTTCAGGTAGTGCCACAGCTTCAGTTGAGGTTAAAAATACTATTAAATATCCTTGTTTCAGTGCTTAAGATTGTATCTTCAAATATGCTTTAAAATGTTTAACATTCTGGCTCTGTGGGGAAAAAGCTTAAGATGGCTTTAGGAAATTTAATTACATCCAAAAAGGGGTTTCACTTTTTTTATTTTGTTAAGAACACTAGATTGAGAAGTTAGACTTGTGCAAAGAAAGATATATTTCTGTGTGTATGCTTGTGTGTGCACTTGTGGTTCTATCCATCTCTTGGGCTCTATCTACACCTCTGTACCTCCCCCTTTCTTTCTCTTCCGGTCTCTCCTATCCACCCGAGCATCTATCTCCAGGTCCCTCAACCCATTTTTCACCTTCCCCTCTCTCTCATACTTGGAATATCTCCTGTAGGTCAGCCCCACCTCTCCTCCACCTCTCTCTCCCCTCCTCTCGCCACCTCGCTTCTCCCACTCTCCTCTTCATCTCAGCATTACTCCTTTTACACTCCTTTTCCTCTCCCCACCCCACCTCCCACCCTTCATCCCCCCTCCTATCCCCCTTTCACATTTTACACCTTCCTCCCCCACCTCTCCTGCCTCCCTTCCCCACCCTCCGTCCCTCTCCTCCTCCTCAGTTGCCGTTGATGCCCTGGTCCACCTGGTGGGAGCGAGCGATGAGGGTGTTGAGCATCTGCTGCAGCATCTCCGCCCGCATCTTGCTGATCTGGAGAACCTCCTCGTGGTTGACTTTCTCCTCGCGACTGTAGTCCAGCGACACCTAGGAATAATCCCACAGCACGCCCCCCACCACCCCCCAAAAAATGTTTATTTACAGTGAACATTGCAAATCTATGCAGTTCAAAGTTATTTGGTGGAGGACTGCGTGACTGTGTAGTCAAAGTCAATGTTATGCTGGGAATATAGACAATTGAATATGCAACAGAATAGATGTCAGACCTTGTTGGTGATTAGGGACAGGCCAAAGACTCGCAGGCCACAGTGTTTAGCCACCGTCACCTCTGGCACCGTGCTCATACCTGTCCAGAAGAGAGGAGGGCAGTGGGTTAGGGGGGATAGCAGATGTGGGGGGAGGGGGGGGGGGGTAGAGAGTTCAAGGATTGGAAAAACAGATTGGATGTCGAGGACAGTGCAAGCAGGGGATGTTGCAAGAAGAAGAATGAAGGCACGAAGGAGGTAAGATCAGAGAACGGGATGAGAAGGGAGAGGTTGTGTGTGAGGATGGTAGAAAGGCAGTGGCAGGGGAGGAGGGAGAAAAGGGCATTTGGGGGAGCAGGGGGAAAGTCTTTGATTAAATGGCAATTAATCCAGTAGTGAAAAACACTCAACGGGGGGTTTGGTTGTGGGTGCCGTAGGATCACTGTACATGTGTGTGTGTGTGTGTGTGTGTACAGTATACAAGTAAACAAGTGATCATGCTACGCTAAGTCATTAGCCTCTCCCTCTGTGTTGACCCCGAGTTAAGGCAAGGACCAATTCCCACTGTTAACATTTAATGAGAAAACCCTTCAGGAGACACTGGCAGGCCACTGTGAACATATCATGAGTTATACAATCATGAGGGGCATGCTGAAGTATAAACAAACAAAAACAAATATGCATTTGGAGATAGAAAGATGCACAGTAAGCCACTTCAGAGAATATTCTGGTACAGCCTGTATACTCCTCCAATAGAAGAGCAACCCCCCCCCCCCCCCAAAAAAAACCCGATGCCTGTTCTAGTGAAACTGTTTCAATGACAGAGACATATATTTTAATTAAAGCATAGACTAAGACCCTAACCCCATGTTGTAACCATCAACAATTTTATCCAAAACACAGAAGTCTGTAGCCTATTAACAACTGCTAGGTCACAAATGCAAGGAATGTAAAATGGCCCCCAATACTTTGTTGCTACATGGCTACAACGATCTATGTTCATGACTCACTACGTGGGAATAGACAGATCTGTAGGGGACTCAACAATAAAATATGGCTGTGAGTATCAGACGTGGCACATTATTACAGGTACGGCTTGGTTAGCAGATCTGACAGCTATTTGCTTCTGGATCAGCCCAGCCGACCAATTAGCATCCCACCGTGTAGCGGCCTCTGTTGACCTAATAGCTACGCTAATTACCATGCTTCGCCTCTGTTAGAGAAGCTAAGAGTCATCATTTATTAACGAGCCCACCGGGGGGCTTTACGAGGTACGGCCAATTAGTAGATTAGTGCATGTGGTTTCGCTCAATGTGTTTAGGGTTTACAGAGTCCCGTGGTAGACGGTGTCTTGCTTCCTCATGTGGGATGTTCCCTGTTTGGAGTGTAGCGGGCAGTGCAACTGACTGCTGAGCAGGAGGTTGTGGGCTCAAAACGTACCCTGCTGTAAAGCGCTACAAAACTGATATGATAGGGGGGAATTCCCATGACACTCTGTATGGTTGGTGGCGACAGAATAGCACTCTTTACACTCATTTCAACCCAAAATGGTTAGATCTCATGAAATACTGAGGTAATTAGCCATGGGTAATAGGCAAGCAGAGATGAAGACATTTTGGGACAGGACCTGAGACAAATATTTGCCAATGTTGTGTCTCCCCTCACCAACAGAGTCACTCCCCAGGATTTGCAGCATGCGGGCCTCCGCAATGGTCTCAAAGTTGGGCCCGCTCACCATGCAGTAAACCCCCTCTTGGACAAAGTTGCTATAGCCCAGCTCAGCGCTGATGTCCATGGCTAGCTTCCTCAGGTCCTTGCTGTAGGCGTCTGACATGCAGGGAAAGCGGATCCCGAACCTGTTGGTTTACAGACACAGCTCAATACCATCTAATCCATATGACCTTTAAATGACCTATATAGGTGATTATGGGCATTATAGGTGACTGGAGTGGATGCTCTCTCACCGATGTACTGTAGCAACATGGCTACGTTTTTCCCCTCAAACTGGGAATATTTATTTTTCCAATACCTGATTTCAAATTCAAATTTCCAGTAAATTTGAAAGATTACTATTGTAAAGCATTTCATGTTTCGACTGACCCCAACTGTAGTGCAAACTGAACTGGTAGGATGCCACAGGTTACATGTAGCATGAAACTGAAGTAAACTCATTTGAAAGCAAATCTAAAAAATGGTGTTTCTAAGTTATCTTTCCTCCCTGTACATTTACAAAGCATGGATGTGAGTAACCATGAACATGACTTTTGGATTCATTTTAGTTCTGGAAATAAATTGAATTGTGTATTTTACTGTATGTCTTGATGGGTTTGTGGGCAGTGGTAAATGACAGGCGCGTTTCTTATCAATATTGCAATGGTGTAAACTAGATTTCTGACCCTCTCCATCCATCACTTCTGTACATTCTCATTTCCCATTCTATTTCCTCATTATCTTAGCATCTCTTTCTTTCCTTCTACTTCACCCTAGTTGACACGTTTTCCCCCCATTTCTCCATTACTTGAAAAACAAATTAATTTTTCCTGCTTCCCCTGACTTCCTTCACCTCCCCTCTCACCCACACTCCCTCTCATCCTCTCTCCCTTTGTTCTCCACCTCTTTCTCACAATCCCTCCATTCCATTCGTGTTCATAATTTTGAGGTATTCCTTGGGTGGTATTCTGTGAAGCTTCTCATCTTCTCCTCTCTTTTCCCTCTCCCTCTCTTTCCATCTCTCTTGTACCATGAAATATTGTGGCTTTTGCTTCACCCAACCCTCTTTCTATCCCTTACCACCTTCGACTTTCCCCCCTTCCTTTCTCTTCATCCATTTCTCTCTTTTGGGAATGGTGCTTTTAATTCTAATGAGGCCACACACACACACACACACACGCAGAATGATCTTCCTCTCTTTTTCTCTTTACCTCCCTCTCTCTCTCTCTCTCTCTCTCTCTCTCTCTCTCTCTCTCTCTCTCTCTCTCTCTCTCTGTGTGTGTCTCTTATTGGCACCATGCAGTGGATGTTACCCTCTCCCCCAACCCTAGGTCCTCCATTTCCCTCCCCCTGTCTTTTCATTCTTTTCCTCTTTCCCTCTGTCCATTTCATGTTCTACCCCTTGCCCCCCTCCCTTGTTGTACCGTTCGTCATTAGGTCCGCACAGCGGGTGCTGCCCGGCGAAGCCTGGCAGGTTAATGTGGTCCTTGATGATCATGATGTCGCCCACTTTGAAGTCCTGGCACAAGCCGCCTGAGGCGTTGGTCACTATGATGGTCTCGACGCCCAGGAGCTTGAAGATCCGCACGGGGAACGTGACCTGGGGGGGGGGGGCGGAGAGACAATGACAGTGGAAGGCAGGGATGAAAGAGGTTGGTGGAGAAGAGAGGGTGTGAAGGATTGGAGTGAAGGAGCAAGCAGAAGAAAGGGAGAGAATGTAAGAGGGGAAAGAGGAGAAAAGATAGATGAATGTTTTTAGAGAGGTGGAGAAACGGAGGTTTGGAAGAGGATAAGAGAGTGGAAGGGATTTGCAGTAGTCAATGCTAATTGAGAGCTGAGGAGAATTCTTCGATAAATTCTGTTTCACGTTTGGTGTTGCAAGGCATGCGTGCAATGGGTTTGTATGTCCGACCATGTATGCCAGACTTTGTGTGTCCGTGTCTATCTCTCCGTGTTTGTGTGAGTGTGTTTGTGTGAGTGTGCATGGACAATGACTCATGTAGTTGGTAGATTTTGGCAGCTTGGGCACCAGGGGTGGCTGTCATCCTGCAGTGTAATTGGTGAATATGTTTCAATGCCAAATCACCTTTGCAGCTGCTCTCTATTCCTCCTCTCTCCCTGTCACCCTCTCTCGCCACCTCTCTGACATGACCCCCCCACTTTTCTGTCTATGCTGTGACGGTCCACTTCCATAACCTCTCTTGTTGAACTCTCTCTCCGCCTTTCAGTCTCCCAATCCCCTTGAATCCCTTTGCGCCCCCCCTCTACCTGACAACTCTTTGTTTGTGCTTATTTCTAGTTCAGTATTTTTACTATGTCAGCACGTTTGTGTTTGACGTATTAGTGTCTTATATGTGAGCATACTACACAAGTATTTGGTTTTTCAGTGTGTATTTGAGTATTTTTGTACTTTGTACTGCAAATCTAGCACTGAAGCAAACTGTATAACTCCAAAGAGAATGCTATTCCCATGCTATCGTTAGCAGAATGAAGAAAAGGCACTTCTCATTGTGAGAGATTAATAGAAAGACAGAGAAAGAAGGAGGTCACAGAGGGATGACAAAGCCAGCCAGCTAATTAACCGAGCCGTGCATCCCACCCTGCAAGGGAAGGATATGAAACACCTCCGACTACACTGATAGGGAATCAGTGGAGGAACGTTTCTGTTTGTATGTGTCTGTGTGCATTTGGATGTGAGCAATGTGTTTGCATTTGTGCCCTCTTCCTGTTTTTTTCCCATCCAAGCTTGAAACTGAGCTGAAAATAGCTTCTCTTCAATCTACAGTACCATCAGTCTCCTATGACCCATGCTAGAGATTGTGAATAGACCTCCAACATGGTTGGTGCACCATACAAGTGTTGCTTTGTAAAATGTGAAAACATTTGCAATTGCCGTCTTTTAAAGACAGCTGCAGATTATGTTTGTTTTCACATGCTTGGGCATACTTGTGACCATCGATTCTGTGGTTGATGGGCGGATCGTTTTTGGGCTGCAGGTGCCAGCGTGTCACATCTTCAGCTGTGGACAAGGGTTGATGGAGTGTATCGACACCCTGGTGTCACATCACCCAGTGCTGTCGGATAGTATTGTGTGTCTGACAGAGAGAGGGAGAGAGAGAGCGAAAGAGAGAGCTATGTGTGAGAAAGTGAGAGAAAGTGAAAGAGAGAGAGTGAGAGAGAAAGTGAGAAAGAAAAAGAGGGAGAGACTTTCTCAGTGCAGTCCAACAGCACAAGGAAAAAGAGAGGGATGGAAGAAAGAGAGCCGAACCCAAGAGTAGATGCACAGCTCTTTTACGTATGAGAGATAATGAATTAATATCTAGTATGTGCTTCAGTTTGTTTGTGATGAAAGGGAGTGTGAGAACAACAGAGACAGAAGGATGAGTGGAAGGCAGCCTGAAACCACAGCTGCATCGGTTGCATGCGCGCTGAGGTAAATTTAGCAGAAATTGATTTGTCGCTTTGTCTGGGCTATTGAGCCATGGAGCAAAGGCTCAACACACCCAGAAACCTCTTCAGTTCCTCTCTGCTAGCTACGTACACCACATTAGCCTTTGCCAGTAAACCATGTCAATTCCATCTCGATAGGGTAAAGATACGACTTGACTTGACTTTTTTTCCAGAGCCCAAGTCTGTGAATATTTGGTAAGGCCTGACAGGTACACTCTATAAGGCTGCCTCAGATGATCTGATGGGCTATCTTGTCCTTGGTGTGCTCAGGTCAGTGGAATGAGAGAGAGGATGAGGGCTTGTGGAGGTTTACAGGGAGCTATCTTTGAGGCATGGAGATGAGGCGTCTCTTTCCTTTGCCCTTTCTTCCTCTCTAGACACCTAAAAGAAAATGAAATGAGACAATATGCGACTAACCTTTTCTCCAAGGTCATGGTTGATGAAGGAAGTATAATATCTAGCACCTTTGTTGGGTTGAAACAGCGTCCCTAATATCTCATCTCGTCTATACACCTTCTGTGTATCCTAAGGCTTTTATAGACTGTCATATCATACCATAAATTGTCTGTTTATGGTCAAATGCAGTCTTTGTGGATAGGGTCAGGGATAAATAGCAAAGCATGGCCACGGCTAGCTCAAAACAGAATTGCCAAGAAGAGCAAAACCTCTTTGTAAAACAGCAGTTATCAAAGCCAGCCATTTTTGTGATAAATGGGTGCTTATTTTTCTGAGGGACAGAGAAAACCTTATGTTATTTGGCCCCAATGACTGGGGCAACACATTGACCCTAGGTAAAAGTTAAAAAAGCTTGACGCATCACTAATGCCCCCAGCATCCCATGGCCATGAAGGGTGATTCTAATATATCATGTCATGTTGTCAGTGCCGCAATTACTCCGCAAAAACTCGCCATGCCAGTCCGGACGACACAAGATTCCTCAGCAATCTACTGGAGGAGGAATCCTTGACACCCTGTGCGATGGCTAAATGATTCCCCCCTCGGACGTGTGCGTCTGTAAAATTCCGCTCCGCTGAGACTGCGAGGGTGACAAGGACTTAAAGGAGAGTTGAATTGATGCTGTCTGGACTGAAACTGTGTAGGGGGAGGAAATAAATAGGAGCAAGACATGGATCAATGTCATTAAACTTCATGGTGACACCATGAATACGCTGTTCTTGGGCTGATAGACAAGGGCTAAGAGCTGTAACCAGGCCAAAGTTTGCCCTGGCTGTTTATTACATTTCATTGCAGTACTCGTCATGTGAGGTAGGTTGCACTTAGTCAAACACGTTAAAATGAATGTGTGACATTACTAAAAATGAGAAAAAAGTGACATCAACGTTTTTACAAAGATGTCTTCCTTTTTTCCCATGTTTTTTTTCCCTTATTTGTATTTTGAATAGGGCATGCAGTATGCATGTTACTTTTTCATACCCTGGACTTGAACTTGATTTTGTTTATTTTGGGGGGACGAGACGTCATGAATTCTGATATCGGTCCACTGTTGATTGATGCTTGTCATGCCTTATCCACTTACAGTACGTCACACTCGCCCTGTCGCTTTAACATCCATTACTATTGCCAAGACGTCCTGTGGGGCTCACAATAACCTTCATTTAGTTCCATCGAGCAATAGGTCTTACATAAGTATAGTGGCAAACCTTGCCTTTCTCAACATTTTGGATATTAAAATATACAGCCTTCTGCAGAGTCAGCATTTGCCCTCCCAGTGTTAAACCAGCACCCTCCTGCTCTGTGCCACACTGATTGTGACAGATAAAGTTAATGGACCAAGGCCGAGGTGTCAGCCCCTCTCTGTTATACAAATAGGAGCAGTATTCCTTCAGTTCACATGACCTTGCAGAGCCAAAATGGAGACTCATTAGCGTGGCGTTCCAATCCAAAGGGCACCATTTTGTGTCACACATTACTTATTTTGGATGCCGTATATGAGCAAAGCACACGCCAGTGATGAATATTTCAAAACATATTTTCTCTCCATTTGTAGGAACGGGTAAGGGTTATATATGAGGGTGGAGCAGGCCTACTCCAGTGAGGTGAGAGTATACAGATGGTAAACTAAATGCAAAGAGAAGTCCCCTTGATGTCAAAGGATAAGTTAGCACTGGAGAGAAAACAGAATATTTGAATAAAGCAAATTTGCTCCTGTTGGATGTTTGCAATGTGATATGGTTTGATGTTTACGGTGACAGAAGGATAAAATGCTGATGGGTCAAATGTATGAATCCTGTCACTGGGAACGTAATAGGGTTTGGTATCACAGCGATTCATGTTGTTTAATTGTAACTTGCTTAACTCCATGCTCTTATGGTTCTTCCCTTTGGCACTTATTTCATGTTTTGGCTACCCGCAATGTTTTTGGGGCTATATTGTTGTTATTATCAGTGATCTATGTACTTTGTAAAACTCTCTTTTGGAAGTCGCTTTGGATAAAAGCATCTGCTAAATGAATAAATGTAAACGTAAATGTAAATCATGCTTACAGTGTTTGTAGGTACATGCTACCAAACGCTCCTGGCTGTATAGATTTATAGGAAACTGTTCAGTGATTGAAACACCCAGAACTATAGTTATGTCTTTCTTTAATTTATCTAATTAGATTAATTAACACTTTACCAGTGTTTAAATGTAATACAGAATGCTTGATAGCAAAATTAAAGTACCATTTAAGAGTTAATGGTTAATGGTGTTGTATTTGTGTGTTTGTGGGGGATCTTGCAGTATTTTTCACCACTCCTTGGGGACGATGACCATTTGCACTTACCTTACACAGAGAGTAACCCTCATACAGGTGAAATCTTCCCTGCATGAAGACACAAGACTTGTCCTTCACATTCCCGAACACCAGACATCCCTCATGACCGGGAACTGTGAAGACAGTAGATACATGAACAGGACAGCCGCAGGATTTCTTTGGACATTTTGAGGAACACAGTCCAGTACTACTGTGTACTCGCAATAAGTTGCACCTTCCATGCATTTTTTGAGGTAGAATCAAAATGAATGTCAGGGCTGCACTACCACATGGAACAGCAGGTACACAAAATCCTACAGTTTTCATGTGACTAGGATATGTACCTACAGTGCATCACAACAGTGAGGCAAATCCCAAGTCAATGATTGACACATCCATACATAAGGTTTTGTATGTTTTTTTTTGCAGTGGAAGAGATGGTACTGTACTGTGGTTGGCTGCTCTGCTGTAGAATTCTGTTCAAGGATATGGAATTGAAAAATCATGTCACAACAGGCAAGAGGGGAGTAATTTCTGAGTATTATTTATTTGAACAGCTCTCCATAACTAATGGAAGCATTACAACACTTTAACGAACTGGACAGGATTAGTCGTTCATGAAACGTTTGGCGATGTGATGAAGCGATTCATGCTTTTTCATGGACAGTCTTGTCGGTGATAAAGCATTTGTCTAGACAGCACATTACCTGGACCATTGGTATTAACTGTTAGGGCCATTCTTGATGCATTACCATATATTACAGCTCTGTATGAGTAGATGGGAGTGAAAAAAGGTTAATTGTTTTTACAGAGTTTACAAACTGAATGAAGCATTGAGTATTCCAGTTATTAAAATATGAATGTAAATATTTGAACAATCAACATGTTCGATTATATTATATATGTTTGGACTGCTTGTATTTACACATCTCATTTTTATTTTTGTACAAATGAACTAGTCAGCCTGTTATTCATTTTAACAGTGTACGTGAAACACTAATGCTATTGCCTAAGCTTAACTGACATAGATATGGTCAAAATAGAAATTGTGATTGGCAATTTATTTAGAAGCGGGCTATAGAAAACAATTAGGTTTTGTACTGGTGAAACCCCTATTTACTGAAACTCTAATAGGAAACACCTTTTGAAAGTGGCAAAGCGAGCAGTCCTAAACATGAGTTTGTCTAGATGATACTTTCTCTTTTGCACAGAACTTCCTGATTCCACAAACAATGGAGAGTAGCTGCAACCGAACAACCGTCTGTGTTTACCTGAAATCACACAAGTTCTGTAAATAGATTTTTTCCACCAATGTTTTATTTATTAAGACAATACCAACCCTACTAATGCTTAACTGAACATCAATTAGTGTTTTAATGACAAACCTTAACTGGAGCCTTTCAACACTTGGCTCCAAACCAAGTCTGACAAGCTTAAATTAGCCAGAAAATAACGAGGGAAGATTGGGACATGAAGTGAATTAGAATGGAGAGTAATTTGAAAAATGTCAGCGTTCCAATCAAGACTGCCCCTCAAACATGTGAAAGAAAGCTTCTGGTGCATTCATGGAGTTTGTGTTGTTTTGAAAACAGAGCCAATTACAGTTAATTTCCATGTAAGTAAAAAGATTTTGGCAATGAAACACCAGCTATTGCTTGTATTCATTGACACACCCACACACTAAATTCTTTACCGTCATAATAATGCAAACACCATTAGGTTCATCTGATCACTTAATGAGTCATGATACATTTACCTCTGCATCATGAATAATTGAATATGTCCAAGAGATCATGATAAGAAGTCTCTCTGGCAGATATTAGGGCCTATTTTTACTCAAGTCATAATCTTTTATTCATGTGCTGCAGTTATTCATTCTAGCTGGTTGTGATTTGTTACAAGCTGGGCACCACTTTGACAAACGCACAATAAAAAAATACACACACACACACACCCAAATGCATTCAACTGTCTCAGTTGTAAATAACATCTGAATAACAAACAACCAATACATTATTTTCCTTTTTTTTGTGTTAGAATTTTTGAGAGAAAATTACAGCTTCGCTGCAAAGGCATGATTACGAACACCAGGCAGGTTCACCTGATGTTTGGTACAATCACTGCATATGATGATTGTGATGATGTCATGTTTGCGAAGAGGTGATGCCTATTATTTTTGTCAAAACGGTACGAGTTCACATTGCCCCAAAAATGTATTTTTTTTGTACTGAACAAGAGACAGTACAGTACAAACAAGAAGTACCCAGAGAGCACCCACCTTCACCAACCATTAATTTCTTGACTGGATCAATTGTCTTATTACTATTGACCAAGGAAAACTAACACCACACCCTTAACACTCAAGCGACGTTGATCACTTTGAAACTTTGAAATAATTGATTAATCAACCATGTTTTACATATAACCCCCCCCCCCCAAACAACGGAAGAACCACAGAAAACTGAGTGTGATTGGAACGTCACTTCACCTGTGCTGACGGGGAAGTTGGGTATATCGGTGTAGTGGAAGGTCTGCTTGTTGGTGGCGCTGTCTGCCAGCAAGCCCAGGCCTGAGCCACACACCACAGCTATCTTGGCCTGTGTCTTGTCCGGCTTAGCAGCCACTCAGAAGTATGCTTGTAGTCGTCAAAAGAGCAGCAGCTGGGAAAGGGGGGAGATGGCATTATTAAAATGATCCTGTGTTTGACAGCCAGTTAAAGAGAGACAGCGACGGTAAAGAGAGGAGTTTTTGTAAACACCATGTTGAGATTCACAGAAGAATGGTCAGTACTGAAACTGGAAACGTAACCATTACACTTTTCAGGGCCATTTGGTCATGTTATTTGGGTGATTCTTTTTCTCTGACTTGTCTCAAAGACATTTGTCTTTGGTGTAAACGTTGTTGTTTTGTGGATAAGCTTATCCACATTATCGTTGTCTCTAGTGTGAAACAAGGTCTGCAGTGTGATAAACTACAGAGGATCATGCAATCAGTAACAAACAGTGAGACTGTTATTCTGTACTCTGTGGTTGAGTTTTTATTTTTGCCAACGCATTAACATTCAAATCTACTGTACCTAATGATGTAATGGATAGACTTATGTTGATCTTGATTTAAGTATATTATTGCCTGTTTTATTTATCCATCAAATAATCCAGGAACAGCCCTGAAACCATAAACCATAAATTGGTGGTGAGGTGATAAAAAAAATGTTTTAAGCATGGCAGGAATACTGATCCGATCTCACTGCTCCTTTAAAATTAGGTGACTGACCTGAGGAAATGCATGAAAGTAATTGTTCCACATATTGTAAATCCCGTGAGTGGTATTTTCGCATATCCTGTTTCCAATTCAAATCCAATTTGGGCTTAGCTGTATTCATGATGTGCACTTATGTGACCTGACTTGTAAATTATCAAAAGTCAGGCGACCACAGAAGGTTTAAGTGGCATTAGATGCCCATTGATTTATACAATTACATTGGAATTAGCTAGACTTCAGTCATTAACAGTATAAGTGTGTAGTTTTATTAGAAATTCACATTTGTTTGGGTTTCAATAGCTACAAAAATATATATGTATGGATGAGCAAATCGATTTATCATCAAGATTGGGCTGGTGTCATAAGGAAAGATATAAGTGAGTGAAGAAGTGTCAAAAGATGCTGATGAAAATAACATTTACCAGGAATTTCCTTTAGTATGCATGGTCCAAAGAAAGGTCTGGCAGGTGCAGTCTCAGGGTAAAGTGTGTGGCAATCAAAGGTGCAGACTATAGGCAGAGACAGCTCTAGAGAGATACTGACGCTGCTCTCTGGGGGTGGCCCCTTTTCATTGGCTGAGTAAGAGGTGGGTGATGGGAGCTCCACTATATTCTGCGTAGTTCTCTGTCAAGTCACATGGAATTGTCTGTTGCCTCGTGGGAAGCAAAGGTTCAATGTGACAAGTGTCAATTATTTATGCCCACTGTTGCAATTCAAAGCCATCATAAACCGAGTGAACTTTCCAAGGCATTCCAATATTTTGCTGTCTTTGATGTGCTGGGTTGTTTCACTAATTTGTTTGTAACTACTGTTAGGGTTGGTCAACAGGCCTAGCAGCAGGTGGCCAAAGGTGTGTTGGTGGGAAAATCTCCACAGACATATCCAGTCTCTATCACCATGTGCCATCTGGCTCTGCTGTCTATCGCCTATGACCTGTCCTTTACTGTGGCTTTCACAGTCTTCACAGTCACACACACACGCACACACACTAACACACACACACACACACACACGCACACACACACACACACACACACACACTGGCTCTGTCCAGTCAGACCCAGAACAAATTGTGTAGCTCAACATGATACCATTTATTTGACTAGTAAAAAATCCATGTTCAAGGCAAAACCTATCAATGATTAACGTGAAACTGTGAGCTACAGTGTACTGATAGTTCGTCTGCAAATTGTAAGGGTGTAGCTCAGCGGTTAGAGCATTACAGTAAAAGGGTTCAAATGCCCCCCTGCATGTGCATTTGCCTTTTCATTGTAAAGTTAACAGAAAAACTGAAAACATGTATTGTAATATAATGCTTGCTACACATTTGTTTATCACAACTGATCTGCACATAAAAAACATTGTAAATACCCTACCACGTGGTAAAAAATAATAATAATTTGGCTTACTGTAAGTCCCTTTAGATATTTAGTATTCTGGCTAGCTGTGATTTTGCTCCTCTCCAGCTAATTCAGTATCTCGGACTGCTAAATTAAGATTGGGTAATCGATGACACCAGTACAATAGCTGGGTAAGATGCTACAAAATGCTCACTATTAATTTAATTTTACATCATACTAAATGACCCTCCATAGACATAAGTCATTTGCTAACCATGCTAGGACAATCTTGATGAGAGGGATTCCAATAAACCATTCCGATGGAATGGTTTAAACATGACGCAGTGTCTCTCCACCAGGCTAGATAGCTTGCCACACTAGTGAGACTTACAGTAACGCCCACCAATGACATCAGGATTGGATGCTTTATTTGAAGTTTGGAGAAATTAGATATGATTTGTGAATGCCTGGAAGTTTAAATCACCGCCACAACTCTAACTCTACTCATACACAAAACATTTACAACCAGTATACATTTTCTACACCTTTACACTTTTCACAAACCATAAATTGCAGCATTAAATAAATTATAATAAAATTATAATGTGTATTGGTGCTTTGTATTTTGGTGGAGGTTGACAGTCTGTAGTTCAGTGCCAGATGTGACCTAGGCAGGGGCATCCAGGTAGCTGATTATCCTGATTAAAACCAAACAGATGCTGTGTGTGTGTGTGTGTGTGAGAGAGAGAGACAGAGACAGAGAGAGAGACAGAGAGAGAGATAGAGAGAGAGACAGAGACAGAGTGAGAGACAGAGAGAGAGAGAGAGAGAGAGAGAGAGAGAGAGAGAGAGAGAGAGAGAGAGAGAGAGAGAGAGAGAGAGAGAGAGAGAGAGAGAAGAGCCTCTCGTCACTGTAGTCTCAAGGACAATTACATTTTCACAATCTGTTCCCACAACACTTCTCTCCACCTCACTCAAACACACATTTATTGACTTGCTTTTTCTGCTGTTGTGGATTGGTGAACAGGGAACAGGGAAACTCCTAAAGAAAAGACAAAGACAGTAACACACGTCTCACATGTCTTGTACGTGACTCAGACGATAAAGAAATACGTGAATAAGACTGCATAACAAGGTTCTTAAGCTACGTCATGTGGTCACTTGATAGCAAGTGAACCTTGAAAGTTGTTCATAAACATAAGCTGGCTGCTCCCTTTAACACACTTAGATTGCCAAAATAGAGGAATTGTGTCATACGAATCTCAGTAATTTAGTGCAATTTAGTCACCAATATAAGTTACTCTTAATCAACTGCTTGTATCAGCTAGGTCATCCAGAGGGGTTGTAAAAAGACAATGAATATGGGATAACAGGTGTGATTCCTAATGGCTCTATCTCTGGAACGGTGAGGACATACCGTTACACAAGACCTGTTTGATCAGAACACGTTCTCTCGCCAGTCTAAGTAAATAATACATTTTTGCTGGATGCCAAACATCTGGATGAATCATAGAGTAACCGAGGAGGCATTTATTTACCAAGACAGGGTCATTCCACTGACTGCAAAATACACGTAGACATAAAACATACACACACTGTTATCAGTACGCCCTGGATGACATTTCCCAATAGCAAATAGTGGGAAATAGTCTAACAAAATAATCTTACATAACCTTTAAAGTGCATGTCTTGCATTGATTTAAAGCACAGACTTTTGAATTGTGTATGTTTTATATTTGGCTTTAGCACTATTACAACTCAATATTAGAAACTACTCAACCTAAACTCAATTAGGACATAATGGAAAAACACAAAGGTACTGTACAAGAAAGCTGGTATTCCGGGCACTAACTTCACAGACTTCTATTAGGACAAAACAGTGTGCAACTGGGGATGTTAGTGGGGTTAGGGTTAGGGGATGTTAGTGGGGGTGCAACTGGGGATGTTAGTGGGGTTAGGGTTAGGGGATGTTAGTGGGGTTAGGGTTAGGGGATGTTAGTGGGGTTAGGGTTAGGGGATGTTAGTGGGGTTAGGGTTAGGGGATGTTAGTGGGGTTAGGGTTAGGGGATGTTAGTGGGGTTAGGGTTAGGGGATGTTAGTGGGGTTAGGGTTAGGGGATGTTAGTGGGGTTAGGGTTAGGGGATGTTAGTGGGGTTAGGGTTAGGGGATGTTAGTGGGGTTAGGGGATGTTAGTGGGGTTAGGGTTAGGGGATGTTAGTGGGGTTAGGGTTAGGGGATGTTAGTGGGGGTGCCAGAATGACACCAAGACAGCCTATGGTGGGGATTTGGGCGAGAAGGCAGGGGGGGGGGGGTCAGGGAACTCTTCCAAAGGCATCATTTAGTCCACCCCCCCACCCCCCTCCAATTAGCCTTCATTACCCATGGGGGGAGGTAGGGGCATGCATTTCAAATGATGCGCCCGATGTCTTCCCAGCCACCTCTGGGGGTCGGTGACTGATGTTTGGAGCCAAAGGTCTTCTCCCTCCTCCTGTGGAGGACAAGGACTGGGTAAAATAGCCCTGAGCGCCATCACACCATTCTGAGGACATGTTTACACAGTTTATAGTGGCCTCAACACTTTTTTTAATTAATTTCTTGCCTAAATTGACAGATTTAAGATAAATCAAAGAGGTAAACTTATTTGTACTTAGTAGTTATTTGTACTGTCATGGAATATTGAATGTCTGCAGAACTCTGGGCCCCAGGTTTTAGGAACGTGTCTCAGGCTTTCATAATCAGATAGAACTTCCAGTGACTCGTTATCTTATCCTGTCTTCTGTTTTATGGTTTTAGTAGAACCATGGGCATCCATTTCTTAGGATAAAAAAGCCTTTGTAGATGACCATTTTGCTTCGTGTACTTTGTACTGCAAAATGTACATTTTGACTCAACATTCTAAACCTCCCATTGTAAACCTCAGGTCAACTAACAACTTTTGGAAATGATCTACGCTTTAGACTTCCAGCAGAAATAATGGCAATTTTTAAGTATTTTATGGTGAACAGTTTTTTTTACTGCATGATTTATCTCCATCAGCGATATAGATATGAGAAAAAATCAACGTGGAGAGGTAAATAATTGTGTCGACAGTAGGTACACAGTGCTCACAGTGTCAGGTGCTCAGAATGATTATTTGCCGTCTCACCTAAATATGGTGGCACTCAAGGCCCATTGGCTTGATTTTTTTTTACCCTTTTACTTCACCATGGTAACATCTAAACAGTGGAAAAGTGCTCTGTTTAACTAATTAGACGAAGTCCTATTGATTCTCAGCAGCACGACATGGCACAGCAACCATAATTACTCAGTTGACCTATACTTTTATGGAAAGGTCAAAGGTTAACGATGCGTTAAAAAGTGGACAACCCAGTGAAGCCTCCATACACTAAATGAAAGGCCATACCTGTCGCCAAGAGGGGTGGCTTGTCAAGGACTCAGCTGTGGAAAATGTCAATGGTCGACTACTTCTACCAACTAATGACATAGGTAAACACAGTGGCAGTTTTGTCACATGTCCCAGAGATCGATATGTAATCATGATTGCAAAAGCACGAATGGCCCCCCAGTAGTACACATGTAGCCCACTGTACGATCAACTGATGAGGGAAATCTTGTTGACTTAAACAGCCTTACCATGTGTATCTTACAGAAGACGAAACATTATTCAGAATGAGTTTCAAAGGTTGCAGATTTGTAATTTTTTTGCAGTTGTTTAATGTCATAGTAAGAATGACTTTTTGTCATATAATTTACCTATAAGGAAATGGAAAGGTGCCATTGCTTAGTATGAGGAGCAAATAGAATGGAGCAGCCGGTACATCTTTCATTTAATTGTATTTGTTTTATTGAACCTGTATTTATTTTTTCAGGCAAAATCAATTCATAACATTTTATTTCAGTACTGTCTTGAATACAAAACAATGTAAAACAAAGAGTATGTAGGAAACAATACAAATAAAGGCGTCAACAATAGGATTTCAACATTTGTTTTCCTTCCTAAAATGGATAGGATACTCATTACTGGAGGATGGATTGAGAGGATGTATACATAGAAATTATTGTAAATAGAAAAAGTAATTGTTGTTTCAACGTTGTTTGTTTGTGACCAGCTAGCCATGACATTTTGTAAACATTGCCATAGACAGTTACCATGCTACTGTAGAACATCAAAGAGCCTGAGTGCAAAGCTATGGCTCTCATTCACTTTTGATGAACACAGCCTAAGAATCTTTGCCCTGATGAAAGAATCTTTGCCCATGACCCCAAAGAAAGATCCCAGAGAACCTTTTACAACCTTTGGATGGCCTACGGTGTCACCTGTTCAAATGATGTGAAACCACCCAATCAACACAAGCTGATTAGATGGCAGAAGGCAATTAACCTGGGCCACTTACGCACAGGGAAGAAATGTGCTCTGATGTCACTTATATGATTGGTAACACGAAGATGGGGCTCAGCTTGAAGAGTGAAATACACAAAGAGGAAGCTTGAAGTACCCATTAGAGAGTGAACTCAAAGTTAAGTGGGCCATTTGACTCATCCAAAGCTTTCCAAGCCAGCCCTGTAACTAGCCATTCAGTATAAACTTGTGTAAAATGTACAACTTAACAATTAGTCATTAGTAGTTTTGAACTCTATTTCAATTTCATTTCCAAATCTAAAGCAGCCTTCACTCTACAAAATGTTAGTAAGATATTTATTGTTCTTTGGAATCAAATAGGTCCTTGATTAAAAGGTCTGCCATGGCATGTCACTTTGCTCTTGTTAGCAGATTTCTTGGTTTCAAAGAGGCACATCCGGTGTATGGGGGACTGGATTAAATCATTCTCCGTCCTGTAGGATAACACAGGCATGAAGCACATGTTACATCATTTTGAACAAACTTGTCCAAGTAAATTGCTCCTTTACAACTGTCCATTTCATTCCAGGTCAGGTCATTTATTATCCCTAGGAACCAATGAGTTCAAAGATGGATGACTGAAACTTAACATTTGTTGTGTCCTGTGGATGACAGCTTAAGTATATTGGCAGTATATAGGCAATATGTACTATACAGTGTTGCAGTTAGGAAGGGTGTCTACTATTTCTCACTTCTTAGTAAAGCATGTTATTCTGGTGCAGAGTTCAGAAGCTAATTGTCCAAGCCGATTTGTTCTGGTGGAGGCAGGTATATATGTACAGTGCCCTCCAAAAGTATTGGAACAGTGAGGCGAATTCCTTTATTTTTGCTGTAGACTGAAAACATTTGGGCTTGACATCAAACGATGAATGTGAAACCAGAGATCAACGTTTCAGCTTTTATTTCCAGGTATTTACATCAGGATCTGATGCACAAATTAGAAAATATCACCTTTTTGTTCGAACCCACCCATTTGTCACGTGAGCAAAAGTATTGGAACATATGACTGACAGGTGTGTTTTGTTGCCCAGGTGTGTCCTATTACATACATTATTCAATCAATAAATACCACTGAATGTCTACACTCAGGTTCAGATTGGGTAAGATAGGTTTTGTCTATGCAGACTGTATTCAGAGGTGAAAACAACATGAAAACCGGAGCGCTGTCTTTGGGTGAAAAACAAGCAATTGTGAGTCTTAGAGAAGATGGAAAATCAATCAGAGCCATTGCAGAAACATTGGCCATAGCCAGTACAACCATTTGGAATGTCCTGAAGAAGAAGAAAACTACTGGTGTACTAAGTAACAGACGTCGAACAGGTAGATCAAGGAAAACATCAGCAGTTGATGACAGAAACATTGTGAGAGCTGTAAAGAAAGACCCTAAAACAACTGTTAGTGAGATCAGCAACAACCTCCAGATGGCAGGAGTGAAGGTATCACTATCTACTGTTCGCAGAAGACTTCATGAACAAAAGTACAAGGGCTACACCAGAAGATGCAAACCACTCATTAGCAAGAAGAATAGGAAGGCCAGGCTGGAATTTGCCAAAAAGTACAGAGATGAACCTCAAAAATTCTGGGACAAAGTTTTATGGACTGATGAGACAAAGATTAACTTTTACCAAAGTGATGGAAAGGCTAAAGTTTGGAGAAAGAAAGGAACTGCTCATGATCCCAAACACACAAGCTCATCTGTGAAACACGGTGGAGGTAATGTCATGGCTTGGGCTTGCATGGCTTCTTCTAGGACGGGCTCATTAATCTTCATTGAGGATGTAACACATGATGGCAGCAGCAAAACGAACTCGGAAGTCTACAGAAACATTTTGTCTGCCAATTTAAGGAAAGACGCAACCAAACTGATTGGCAGAGCCTTCATCATGCAGCAAGATAACGACCCAAAACACACTGCCAAAACAACAAAGGAGTTCATCAGGGGCAAGAAATGGAAGGTATTAGACTGGCCAAGTCAATCTCCAGACTTAAACCCTATAGAGCATGCATTTTACCTGCTTAAGAGGAGACTGAAGGGAGGAACCCCACAAAACCAACAACAACTGAAAGAGGCTGCAGTGAAAGCCTGGGAAAGCATCAAAAAGGAAGAATGCAAAAGTTTGGTGACGTCAATGGGTCACAGACTTGCTGCAGTTATTGAAAGCAAAGGATTTGCAACTAAATATTAAGTCTTATTCACTTAAATATGTTTTAAGTATATCTGTTCCAATACTTTTGATCACATGACAAATGGGTGGATTCAAACAAAATGTGATATTTTCTTAGTTGTGCATCAGATCCTGATGTAAATACCTGGAAATAAAAGCTGAAACGTTGATCTCTGGTCTCACGTTCATTATTTGATGTCAAGCCCAAATGTTTTCAGTCTACAGCAAAAATAAAGGAATTCGCCTCACTGTTCCAATACTTTTGGAGGGCACTGTATATGGTAAAGGTGGTAGGTGAAAGTAGCTATTGGATGGGCTCTACCATAAATCATTGTCATTGCTTGCAATAGGTTTGTAGAGAGTACATTAACCAAGATAACAGATGTATCCTTGATGAGACCACTAGACACAAACGTGTGACCTGACCCCAGGTTACAATCAGTGGAGACAGTTCAACAACACATACTAGACCCAATCCTAAGTGTTCTTCATCATCATCAGTACAAGGAATTATATGCCATATGACCACTAAGCACCACTAAATATGGTTACATTAATTTAAGGCAGAACAGATATTTTACTCTCAGAACAAATGTAATTTGACTGACAGTTCACTAATCTGTCACTCCTGACTGACTGATTTTGCAATCTGAAGCGCATACTGCGCAGTCTGAAGTAGAAAGCAGCCCTAGCTGTCGGTGTCAATTTACTATTATTTGGGGAAGCACTTCAATTTTGCGTTTAAAAGCAAATAATTGCTCAAGTGTCTTTTAAATGCTTTGCAAGTATCATTTCACATGTTATTCCTTCAGAGGCATGATTGGCAAGGACAAGGTCAAAAAAATCAAAATGTTAAATAAAACACTTCATTTGAGGGTCTCCCTATAGATTTAAGTGATTTTTAAATTAACTTAAATCACACACGGTAAGTAGATGGCTAGTAATGAATGACATTTCGCAATGTCTACTCCTGAATTCGGTAATTTTACATGGTATCCCCTTGTAGGCTTGAAATATCCTACTGAAAGGGTCCTAACAACTGGGACCCTTAAAATGAAGAGTTACCCGAAATCCTTAAACAACAAAACAAAATCTTTCCAATGTCATGTGTGCCCCATCTCGATAAGGTTTGTATTTTCTAATTATTGCTCACTTCATGGACGACTACTTTCTTACACACAAATATTAACAGTGAGTTGATAAATACCTCTTGTTCCAATATCTCTCCCTTAATGGAAATCTGGCAGAAGTGTTTTGTACTCCGGAAGCTCGTTATTAAATATGTCAACGCATGAGAGCTTCTCTCTAATGAGCAATGAGTGCCCATGGAAGCAGAGCTTGCACAAAGTTGAACACTTGCCATTTTCAATTGCAAAACTGTCAATATCTCCAGTTGTGTGTGATGTTGACAATAACTAATCTGTTCTACTGACCATGTTGCAAAACATGCATCAACACCATAATTCAGTTCCTCAGGAGTACATTATTTTACAGTTAGTCCAACATGTGGTGAATGGATAAACACATTACAACCCTGTTAAAATCTAAAAGCACACCATGACAAGTATCGCTCCAAGGACAGCCAACCCTTCTTCACAAGATATTTCAAGTTAGCATATTGTGTCACAGCTTCTGTCTCTTGTTATCACTTTGTTACCATTCTCACGTGACTGTTCAGACCTGCTTTGGAAAAGGGAAACTGTGGTAAGAAAGAGGGGGCCAAGTAATGACAGACCCTGGAGGATGGCGTGCTTCATAATCATTCATCAGGTGTTTCACAGATTCTTACATCCAATCTCTTAACACAACACACAGACCTGCATAGTTTTCATTGGCTTGTATCATATCATATTCTGATGTGATTGGGCCTGTTTGCAGTCATTCGTGAAAAGATTAATCATCTTTGATTTTTGGAGCTTCGTGGGTAGATAGGGAACCCTCTTACCTATTTTCAATGGGTAGTCCTTATTAAAGGGGCGTACGCACTTGAGAGGTAGAATTCACTATTGACGAGCAGCATTACTTTGTCTAATTAATATAATCAATGATTGCTTGGCCAGTCCAGTGCATCAATTAGTCACTTCTAATGAGTTTCACAAGTAATTAGAGGTATTACTGCCTTCACTTATGTTAACAGCACACTATCTGGAATCAACAATAAGATCAAACTTATTGATATTACTTTTATTTTTGGAGTAAATAAATCTATTATCTAATTGGTCAGTAAATAGTTTATAAATACGGTTCCAAAGTTGATCACTAAAGTACTGTATATCAATACTTGTTCTGTACCTAGTTGAGCTATTCTTTTTTTTGCTTCATGTGCCACACAAGCTTTGGAATAGTTAAGCTACCTGTTGGAAATACAATCCAATAGATGGCTAACCTTTGTTCTACATTCTAGGTTAGGAACGGGCGCCTCTAACAGTGTTTTCTTGCTAGTTTAGAGTCCTTGTAGGAGGTATTAGGCTGTTTTATGTATTTTGTTTGGTGCCTTTCCTTTGTGTTCTGTGGTGTGAAGGGTTAGCTTGACGCTGTTATTTTTAAATAATTAATTAATTCTACTATCTTTGTATTACTACCTTCCAAGTAAGCTTGTGTGCTGAAACTTACTTGTATTTTAATGCAAAGTGCCAATGTTGTCTCATTGAGTTCCTGCTGTACATTGAACAATCTCTTTATAATTTAGTTTTTCTGAAACTTTTGTAGCGTACTGTTCTAACCTAACAAATGCTATTGCCAAAGTGCCAAACTTGTATCTAGGTTTGTTTTAAGTTCTGGACTGCTGTAAGTAGACAGGTAAAGTAGAAACACCTTTTGGTCTTTCAGATTCGTTTTTCCATTTGCATGTACTGTAGAAGTCATGTTCCATTTTTTTCATCAAGTATTCTGGAAGCTCATTACTTAGCTAAGTAAATCTGTCCCAGATTTAGATTAATTCTTCTGACACAAAAAGTGCCTTTTGCTCTTTTTTTTTATTTGGTGTATTTTCTGAAAGTAACTCTGACTTATAGATACCTTCCTTTTGGTTCACACCAAAATCAAATTAAATTAGTGAACAAAATGGGAGATGAACAAATTTGGGAACATATTTGTTCTGTGGCATTTCACAAGCAGGGAAAAGTTTGTATTAATGTGTGTTGCCACTGGACTTTTACTCTTACCTAAATTGGAGTCTACCATGTATTTGCATATCTTTGGAATTAATTACAGGCCCATTAGTGGGGTGACTCTTTTGGGAGAAGGTACGACAGGTATGGCCGCTTTTTGTCCTCCAAATGCCAAGTGAAATGTTTAAACCAAAGAACTGTCGGCACTACTGCCTCTTTTCACAGGGGGATGGGTGGAGGTCAGTAGATGAATTCAAAATCAGGGGGACAGGAGGCACACAGGATCACACAGCAAGTGTGGACTCTCAGGGACTCTTAGTCTTAGGCTTAGTAGTTGCATCTTTGGCAGGAGGAGAAAATAGAGGAATATATTTACTTCCACCTCTTCCTTCCAGCTTCATCCTTGGCTAATCCTTCCCAGACCCTTTGCTAGCACTATGTGCCAGAACGTGTTTCATTTTGCACATAGAACGTTAGACAACCTTTGACTTAGTTATCTACTGTCACAGGTTGCATGATAATGCAACCTAGCTCTAACTGAGTGTGTTAAGATGAACTCGCCTAGCTAACTAAAGTTTAACCAACTGTAATATTATTTCACAGTAGATAAAATAACAGCTGTTACAATGGAAGAAATACATTTTAGAATCACTTCACAAATGTTCAAACATTATTTATGTGAATTGTTTTGAAACAAGCAAAAAAAATTGGTCACTTATTTTTTGGCCACAACATATCAAACATTAATACATAAATGCTTTGGATGTGATGCAGTATTCATACATCTGGCACCTGTATTGCTCACCTCTGTCAGGCCCATGGCAGAGACAGATGAATGATCAGAGACATTGTCCTGACCATATGCTCAGAGGAATGGCTGTCAGCCACCAGGAAACAGGATGATACTTTCACACTCAAATCCAAGAAAGCTCTGTCGCTTTCAACGCAACGTGAATAACAATTGATTGCGCTGTCTTTTTCAATCAAAAAATGAATTATTTCCAAAGGGTGAAAGCTATGTTCCATATGTATATTAATGCATGGAGAGATGATGTTTATGAATGCTTGATGTTGATGGTTTAGCAGATACTGCTTTGTTTTCCCCTCAAGCGCTGATTCACATGAGGCATGTATAATATCATGACTGTGAGTGTGTGTGTTTGTGTTTATGTGTGTGTGATTGCGTGTGCATTTTTGTTTTTGTGTGTGTGAGTGTGTTTGAGAGAGAGCGGGAGATGATCAATGGCCTGGTAATGTCACAACATTATTGTGACAAAAATATATTTCATTTGTTTCATGTGCTCTGAGAAGCTTGGTGAGATGTAAAAGGTGTATTGTTTCACATTAGAATTAAATCCTGCCACTGACATTTTGGGTCAGACAATCTGACATCTCAACGCAATCTTTCAGATAAGAAGGGTCACACTATACAGTATGTCACAGAATTCAGTTCTGATGTTTGGTTGAAATACCTGAGGAGAGATGTACTTCATGTTGTTTATTGCGTTGGAATTCAAATAATATAATTTAGGATTACACCATGACAGTATCCAACATGGAGCCTACTTATATGAGAAAATTCTGAAAAAATTTCCTCACAGATGGTGATGCAGATACATAATCCATTTGATACCTTTTGACGGAGTGGGTCTGTTGTGACAAATTTGTGGGTGCTAAACAGTGGTGATATTCAAATGTGATGACGAAACCTGGTTGTGACCTGCAAACTAAGAGAAGTTTCAGATCTCGTTTGGACCCTGCTGGTTTCACATGTAGTCAGCAGGCAGTCAGATAAATGAAAACCATCCTAATTAACTTTTATATTCTGAGTAATAGCATGTCTATCGTCCATCAGAACATCAAATGACAGCACACCTATTAGACTAGTCCCATTGAAAGTGGACACACCTTCCTGTCCACATTCTCATTCCTCACCGGAATTACAAGAAGGCCTTCCATAGACTCGACAGTAAATGAGTGTCAACTGGGCATGTGTAAATCCCGTTATATAGCGTGTTAACGCCACACCCTGCGTCATGAGACCATATCCAGGGCACTGGCTCCTATCAGACAGGTGGAAAGCCCGGGGTTCGGCATCGCTGGTTCCATTACCTCCATTCTCTAGCGTTTTATAGGCCACTACATGAATGTGCGCCGTAAATCTTGAAAGATGGTAAAAACTGATAAACACTCACTGCCTTCCATCACGCTTGCCTCTCACACTCTCCCTTACCTCTCCCGCACTCCTGCTTCTCTTTCTCTACCTTCTTCCCTTTGTCCCTCTCACCCTCACATCTTTAGTTTGACATTTACTCACATCGGGGAGGAAAGGAAAAACTGCAATGGGGGGAGTGACAGCAGGGTTAAACGACTTGGTAATTACCTTCTCTGTTCAGTGGAAACTCACTAGAGAGAGATGAATTATTCCATATGGTTTCATTCAACATCTAGCCTACTGTAGTGCGAATAGGAGGACAAATTACAGATAGCTGTATATGTCTTTAACGACAGACTGACCGTAATCACACAATTTTCTCGCTGGCACTGGAAGTCCTGATCTCAGTATTATTTTAGGTTTTACTATGCAAATAGTGAACTTGTTTTGGTAGATTGAGTAAAAGGTGATATTTTCAATTATAGTGTGTTAATGTCTCCAAACTTAGAAGCATAGCTACCACACAAATACAATAAAAGAACCAAAGAGAGCCAAAGAAAGTAAGAAAGTGGATTTTAAAATAACTAAATGGGAACTTTCTTTTCATGCCTAGTCAACTTCTGAAGCAGATTCTGCTTTAGATTCAACTTCTGTGCTCCCTCAGAGTAGTTGCATGACCACACTCCTAGAAGTAATCTGGGAGCCATCTTGGATGAGTGATCAGAGCAAGGAGCACCAACACAGGCTGTAATGTCAGTAATGGAATTGAAGTGACCCTGCACGGGAAGTTCATGTTGGGAGAGCCCCCTGACCGCTAGATTAAAGGCATCTCCCCCTAGCCTGCATCTCAGGGTGTCACTCTCATGTACCAAACAATCATTCTACATCTTAAACGCTTTTCTGGACACTCACATCACAACATTTGGTTAGCAAACCACATAAGCATAACCAAGAACAAAGAGTCACTGTATAGCATAACAGTGCTGCGAAGTAAGCGCTACATTTGGAGCCTTGGGAAGATCTTCGTCATGTATTGACCGACCAAGGCCATAGAGTCCAATGACTAGGTCAGTCTAAGGGGGTCTTAAACTCATTGCTCTTTTCAGTCAATATTGTACGAAGTCACCGCCTGGCTTGCCAACCCTGCTAGCATGTACTTTCTAATCTTGCTCTTGTCACCTGTCAAAGACAAGCCTTATCTTTTCAGTGTGGCATATTTTTGGTTGCTAAGGGAGAGTTTTCAACAAAGATATTTGTCAAAAGGTGTCCAGATAACTTGAAGCGAATACAAACACACACACACTCGCACACACACACAAACACACAGTGTTTATACACTGTGAAATCCTAGCGAGTAGCTCAAAAATAAATAAGGATACAATAGGTTTTGGTAGAACATCTGTTGTTGACCCTAGTAATTGTTATACATTCATCATGATGTCACAATTTTAAGACAATATGTATATTTCACTTAATTTAATTTTGCTAGAAGGGAATGGCTTATGTGGATTTAGCATGAGAGTGGCTTGAATACGCAACATCTGTTTGCTGGGCAGATTACTGGCATCTGTCTTTATAATTAGGTACAGCTAGACGTTGAATCTGTGACTTTACATAAACGAAAAACATATTATGGTAACCTTAGATAAATTCCCAGATTATTTTGGTGTCTCCATCTAACTTTATAAATCAACATGGATCAAGCAGGATATATGGAAACGTATTTACCCATCTTCATGTCAAAACAGCCATTTTCAGAACAGAATTAGTGATACCCAAAAACCTGACCATTGACCGTAATTATCTGAAGCAGATGGAGCCCTCACATACAGTAATAGGTTCATTACACTTACACAGTCCGACCAAACCAAAATGAGTCTGACATTTGAACTTGAGAAACATACATTTACAGTATATTTACAAAATAAATGAATGCACCATTTCCTGTAATTGTTACCGTACATATTTTGCATAATGAATCACAACAAAGATGGTCACAATTCCAATATCTACAGTACTCTGAGGACGTTTTTAGGGTATATTTAATCCACCTCCGAATTGGATTTGAGGTAATCCATTTTGGCCATGCAGTTGCATTAGAGAGTACACCGTCGTAGTAGGCTGGGATTATGATTTCTCTAGATTAGCACCATATTACATAATTGTATTCTGAGATAGCAAAATCCTGATTATTTGTGAGATATTATTGTATGATACCTCTATGAATGTTGCAACACTACTGAATCCTACAAAAAGGATGAATCCTCATTTCAACCCTTCTACAAAAAAAAGAAAAGAAAGCAAAGAATGAACCTAGGAGAAATTAGTATTTTTGATGAAATTCTAATTTAGTCATGGGAGAGGAGAGAGAGAGAGAGAGAGAGAGAGAGAGAGAGAGAGAGAGAGAGAGGAGAGAGAGAGAGAGAGAGAGAGAGAGAGAGAAGGATAGAGAGAGATTGGGTTAACAAGGAGGGAAGAGAGTGAGAGAATGAGAGAGAAGGTGAAATGAACGCCGAGCAGAAAGCTAAGGAAGGAAAGAGAGAAGGTGTGGCAACAGAAGAGGAGGGAAACAGGGAGAGACGATACATCGGTTTGTACATGTCCTCTGTCCTTGAGGGGACTTACCATTAATTCCTGAACTAATGATGACAGAGGGAACAGTCTTATTGTCTGACCTCACACATTTGATTAATTTGATTTTACAGCTGGCCAAATAGAGATGTAGGACTTACTCACATACAGTCCTAGAAACCACTATAATTTCATGAGTTCAGACTACATCGGTATTAGAGGTAGGGGTTAAAGGTACGGGTTGAAATATTTTAAGAGCACTTCCCTACAAATTCTTATTTATAAGAATATTTATTTATTCTTATAAATATTTCTTGGCAATGTGATTTTTACACCTGTCCATCCAAAGAGCATGGCTGGAGAGACTATCCCACCCTTTCTTCCTCTTTTCTTTTTTGTTGTCTTCCCTTCCTCCCTCTTAGTTTATAATTTTGATTTCAGATTTTCTGATGACAGACCACTTCATTCATTAGTCCCTGTAGTCTCAAACTCTTTAAGGCTCAAGCCCTACAAGGTTATTTGAAGATTAAAAAGGCATATGAGTTGTATCTTAAGGCTACAATTTACCACTGTCAAGTCTAGAAATCCCTGTGTCAGCAAATTAGCTGAAGTGTACCTTGAATGCCCAAGGTTATGCCATCATACCATAATGTTTACCACTGTGATTACACAGGTGAGGAACATACATCTTATATCTTTATGAAGTGTGTTCAACAATCAAATTCTTACATTAATTTAAAACATTTACATTCACATTTAGCAGACACTCTTATCCAGAGCGACTTACAGTAAGTACAGGGACATTCCCCCCGAGGCAAGTCGGGTGAAGTGCCTTGCCCAAGGACACAACATCATGTGGCACGGCGGGGAATCGATCCGGCAACCTTCTGATTACTAGCCAGACTCCCTCACCGCTCAGCCATCTGACTCCCATTTAGCCACTCATTCAACCTCAAGGCATGGTCTCCTCAGATGCTTTGAGACAGCACCCCAACATTACTTTCATTGTAGGTGACGGGCGATGATCCGAGGTTAGATAATCAGTGAGTTACGAGCCAGGTGATTGAATAGGAGTTTGTCAGCCAGGTAATTTGCTGAGCCCAGACAAAGATGACATAAATCCAAACAGCCGATGCATCATCAGCCACTGACTCTCGTAAATCTCACCGACGTCTGATTAGCGACACTAACAATGCGAGGTGTATACCACAACATCTTTCATCGTGTCTGTTTCCATGACTTCTTAGGCAGAAACATGTCTATCCCTTATGACAGCATCGGGATGCTTCTGAAGGTGGGAGTTTGATGTCAGGTTAATCCAGGGGTCACACTGATACTAGTGGGAAATTGGTTTCTCTGAGATCAGAGACACCTTTCAGGCATCACGCTGCCAAGTTTACAATAGGCCAGTGTTACACTGTTACAGTTTGTAAACTATTATATAAACAATTTCAGATCAGGTAACATTGTTAAACCTCAGTAAGCAGGTGAACCATTTTCTTATGAAAGTGCTATTGAAAAATTAACTAAGTTTTAATTAATTAAGTAACTTTTTTAACATTTAAGACTTTTTGTGTACAAAAAGTGGTTCATTTTCAATCCTTATATATAACAATTAAGTCAATTGTTGCAGGATTGTTACCTCTTTAGTTGTAAGGCATCCCTCAGCTCTCTCTCTCTCTCTCTCTCTCTCTCTCTCTCTCTCTCTCTCTCCCCCTCTCTCTCGACTTTTGCCACAGGCTTCTCAGGTTTCTTGCTGGGGTGCCGTTACCGTGAACACCACCTCTGTGGGCTCTGGCCCTGCTTGGTGCCCACCTGGCATTTCCAGCTGCCAACACCAATGTCTGTGACGCTCACCAGATGCCCGTGTGGAGACAATAGTCTAGCTGGAAGGCATCTGTGATAGCACCCCCACCAATGCTCTCTGGATTAAAATAAGTGGAAAACATCAAAAGATACCAATACTGAATAAATCTTTTAATTGATTCTCACACTACATCTACAACCCCACGTAACGCATGTCTCCTTTTTTCTAATAGCTTTCACCTACGGACACATTGACAATGGTGATTCATCAGATGTCGCACATTTGTTACTATTTGGTCTCCCACATCTGATGAAGAACTGTATGCAGTAAGTTTTTAAAATATATGTTCTCTAAGATCCACATCATCTTCCCAAGCTCCCCTGAGGGGTTAATAGCCTGGGTAAATGACTTCCCTACTGATAAATTGTTTGGTAACCCCCCCCCCCCCCCCCCGCTCCCTACTCCAAACACACACACACACACATCTAGGACAGCTTTCTGCACAGGCAGCCCAAGAACACTAGAATAGAAGATGCATCTAGTTATTTCCATCATTATGATCATTATCACAGGCTGCAATCTTCTACCTTCTAGCGCCAGGGCAAAATGGCAGCATCTCCATGTGAGACTGTTATTACAGCCACGACGGGGACCGAACACTGATTTGATTATTTGGCTCCAGGAGGGAGACCACCTGCTGTTTACCGTATACACCGTTCGCCGTTTTGCCACCCGACAAATTGCTGCCGTTTAGATTTCACCTGTTATTCAACATGACCCCTGTGCACATACTGACAACTGCACTGAAATCTCACAAAGCCTTGCTTCCTCTATAACCTTGGAAGAGTGCTGTATTCCATATTGTATATAGGTGCACTTTGGTCAACAAAGGGACAGAGTGACGTTTTGAACGCTTTCAACTAACACACAGACTGTGTGTTATTTATGCATTTTTTATGTCAACAAAAAACAAAAGCTCCATTGTAGACTGACGCTAGCTGCTTGAGGGGCGCCTGATTTCTCGCCCTGTCTTTCCCACTTTGACCCGAAGCTGTTTTCCAGAAAGAACCTCAAAGCTCGGTTCGATGATGCAGTCCTTCCTTCTGGTTGTTTGCTTTTCATCCACATTCCCCCGGACTGTCTTGTGTTGAGAATGAATGTCCCGCAGTCCCACTCATCCATCTCCCCTCCTGTATCAGAGCATCGGATCAGGTGGCGAGTGTGGAGAATAAAAGCACAATGCAAACAGCGGCCCTCGCTTCGATGAATCAATGCCTTCCCTCCCTCTCCCTTTCCTGCCCCCCTTTCCCCCCACTCCCCCAAGGAAAGAAACCAATTCCGACGAACCTCGTTGCTAAGATTTAAACAGCGCTGCGCTTTGTGTGGGTATAAACCATTGTGTTTGTGCGTGCGGGTGTGTGTGCTTATGAGTTTATGTATGTGCTGGTATACATACAGTAGGGACAACCAGAGTGTTGTCCCTAACACAACGTGCAAATCAATCAGTGTAGAGATACAGAAATGGTATCTGTGTGTGTGTGTGTGTGTGTGTATGCTACATGTAGTTTCACGTGCCAGCTCATGTCAGTCTCCATCCCAACCCCCTTCAGACAGTGATTATAGTCCAGTCCCATCATTGATTCTCCGTCCCTGTCTCTGATGACGAACACAAGCCAGTAGATCGACCTTTCAGTGGTCAAGAACCTGCCCCGTCTCTGCCTCTTTCTTTCTGTTTGTCTCTCCGTAACACTCTACACACTGTCTGTCTCTTTTTCTCTCTCTCTGTTTCCTTCGCAAACAGAGTCAGATGGGTCGATACACGAGGACAGGTGGCGAGGGTGCTCATGATCATGTGAGGTGGATTCGACGCAGTGTCACAAAAGGTGTGATGTGTGTTGCTGACTGCTGACGGCGGCGCTGTACAATGAGTGCCCATGCTTGCAACTCAATGTCCATCTTGAAATATGAAGCACACTTCATGCAGATAAACAGATGACATAGTACAAGTCAGACAGATGTTACTGTAATTCTCTTCTCTGGCCTTCCCACACAGACACACACACAGCCACTCAGATGAAAAGTCACTGACATAAGTAATATATGCAGTATTTTATGATGGTCGAAGCCCACTGAATCAGTAAGTCAGTTTTACTGGCTCAGTGTCTATTTCCGTAGTGATATATGTGATCAGTTTCCCTGTGCTTCACTTAGTGCTGTTTTATACCCGCTGTCTGCACAACTGGATAGCTCTCTCTTTATTCTCAATGGTGTTTCCCTTTCCTTCCACACGCATACACAAACAGAAAGGAGAAACTCCCAACCCAATCTATCTTTAACACACTCCCACACACATTCTCGTGTTTTCTTATTTCCAAAGTTAGTATTTCCATATTGCTAAGGCCCTTTGGCCCTGATTTCCTCCAATGATTCATTTCCCAAAATAAACTGAGAGAAAGTGGAGAAAAAGAGAAGGAGAGATAGAGAGAAGGAAGGGGGGTGACAGATTCAGGGTTAGAAAGAGGGTGACAGAGGCAGGATGAGAGCGATAGAGAGGGAGAGAGAGCGGGTTGGAGAGAAAGGGAGAGAGAGAGAAAGAGAGGGGAAAGCAGGGGGGGGGCAGTAGAAGCGAGAAGGAGAGAGGAATAGGTTTCTCCCAGCGAGCAAGCCTCAGTGACATGAGTTGCCTGAGGGAGAGACAGCTTGCTATGGTGAAATGGATACAGAATCGAAAAGCTACAATGACTACATTGTGGGGTTCAAAAGAATTCTGTTTTAATCACAGAGTTTCTGGGGCAGAAACAGTGATGGATATTTTTCAATTTCAACCAAAACCGCTGACCTGGGAATTCTCAAATGGCGTATTTATGCAGAAATGACACTGTTTTAAATGTGAAAGAATGAAGACTGATGGTTTCACAGGGGTCTCATCCACAAATCTCAAACAGAGAAAACAAACAACATAGCTAAATACGATGAGAGCACTAATACAACATAAAAGTGACCGACAGATTGGAGTGTAATTTTGATTGGGGGTGACATATATGGCCTTTGCATGTTTTATTATGCATGTGTCTGAGTCCGGATAATCAGCTTTACTTTTACATGTGTTACATAACTATATAATATCATAATATAATTACATGATGTTCCCAAATGTCCATGTTTCCAAAATTTTAAATCCAATATTTAGCCTTTTCTGTCCACCTGTATGTCCAACAATTTCTTGGAAAACCAAACCACACCTACATGTGCCTGAATTTACACAGTTTCCCAAAGTGTTGTGAGTTCTCACAACATTGCACTTTTGATCATTATATAAATATTTTACTTTGCTTTAGACATGGTAAAAGTCAAGCAGCGTAATCCGTCCTGTTGAGTCAGATGGTGAAGCAATTGTAGCGCGTCTCTAAAAGGTCAACAGACTGCAGTTGTCTGCAATGTTCCGGGCTCTATAGACAGAACAACAGAAAACATTCAGCAAGAATCAAACCAAACACAAAAGATTTGATTAAAAAGTACACAGTAGTCCAACATCATGGAATGTTTGGGTACTAGGTCCAACTCTGCTTCATGTGTGCATCAGCCACATATTGTATGAAGGGTATAGAGACACTTTTTCATATCCTAATTGTAAGGTGGCTGATAGATATCCTTTACAATAAGTCATATTGTTGTATTAATGCATTCCACATAAAAAAACATTGATTCACTTTTGATGGGAGAACAGGAAATGCTTATGTAGTTGTTTCCTGTTTCCCTTCCTGTGAGCTTTCTGGCAGCTGCCACCAGAAGCAGAGTTTGGGTCAGAGGGTCAACCAAACTGCTGCTGATACAGACGTTTTAAAAATAAAACAAAGTTTGATGCGATCGGTGAAAGGACAACAAGAAGAAGGGGCCATTTTGAATGTGCGGTGACTAAACACAAAAAACAGAACAGAGGCAGAGGGGGATTGATTATGTAAATAAGGCAGAGCGAGGGAGGAATGATGGTGTGAAAAAGAGAAAGGAGGAGGCTACAGACATCAATTTAAGGACGAACTGGTGGTGACAGAGACATATCAGAGTCATTTGTTTCTTCATTAAGGTACTGTCTTAGTTTACAGCATTGGTGAGGCACTGGAGCAAAGTTTTCACCATTGACATTGACCGAGAGACACAATGTACAAGTTCATTATGAGACCTTTAAAAACACTGCTCTCTGGGCAAAGTGTTGCAACGTTTTTTAGGTAACCAAGGATTATTATCATTAATGATCCATGAATGAACAAATTGAAATTCCATTTAGAATCAATTAAGTAAATTGAATTGAGACTACAAACCACATTGATAAACAGAAGTAGGACGTAAAGATTAGATTTGTCTGGCGAGTGTATATGGCATACATGGCATCTGTAGGTCTCAATGTACTGTACTCTTGCATGTTTCTATCTGTCAGTATGAAAGCGATAAGGGAATAACTGAATGTCTTGGATGTCTCAAGCACCACTCCTATATGGATTATTATCACTTGTTGATATATTATGTCTTGTTGATAATTATGTGTGCTTGGTCAGGGATTCACCCTTGAAAAGAACAAATTTAATAATTGCCATAACCAGGTTTTATTTCAATGTCTTGTGACACACCATCATTATGTGTGTGCGTCTGCATTATGGGCATGTGCTCACATACACTTCTTGATGCGTGATCACAGATGTCACCTTACATTGTCACCTGGCCTTCAAATCCCAGAACACACCTGACATTGACTGACTGGCGGGATTCTGTGTGTAACCTCTGCCTGGGACCCCACCAGTGTTTTGCACACACGAACATCCCTTTTTCTGTGACCACACAAGTGACAAATCATTCCTCATGTTGACAGACTGCCATCTTCCCTAATTTCCGGTTGACTGTGTCAACATATTTCGATTCGGCTTGGATTAAACAGACGAATAAAATGAGCTCCCTATCAATTTTCCAAATGAAAACGCAGGGCGGTTTTTCCCCCCACCTCTCTCTGAAAGGAGATATTTCCATGTATCAAATGCAGACAGTAGTGTGCAGTGTTGTTATGGAACATAACTCAGGGTACCTGACAACAATGCTTTACACACATGCCAATTGTGTTATACAACATAAACACTCACACCCTATCTTCACACACACACAGAAAAAGACCCGCAGGTTGTCTTTATTGCATCGTTGTGTCCTTTTACCATAACCATATCTGTTATTCAAATGATGGCCAATTGATGGTTAAAACTTTGTTTTGAGGAAAAGCTCCAAAAAATATATAGTCAGCACAGGCAATCTATACCTGGTTCAAACAGATCCTCCTCCTCGTACAGTTTCCCTTCCTAAAAAACACTCACGTCAGCTGCATTGTCTGCCTGGCCGTTGATGCACATGATTGATGGTAAAGTGTTCAATGCATTTCAATGAGGAAACATTAATTCTTGGGGTTATCTGTAAGAGAGAACTCCAAGACACAAGAAAAAACTGTTAAAGGAAAAGTCCAAAATATATACTTTAGGTCATCCTTCTAATGACAATAAGATTCAACTTGGCTGCCTTGTGGGCCTACTTGGACTCCCAACATTTGGAAGCATGGCAGAGTCACATCTAATAGAATCCATATTTGGAACTTTTAAGGTGAGACTTTAAGTTGAATACCTACCTTCATTTCGCTAGCCACGTGCAACCCTCTTACCATGTCACAACAACAGAATGTATGGTATTGAAGTCACTGTGGTCGAGGCAACATCCCCACACAACATCACCACCACCGTGCAAGAACTAATAGCGTTTGCAAAGCATGATGGGGAAATAAACATGTGTTTTGCATTGTAACTGTATGTTGAATGCTTTTAAGGAACTTTGTATATACTGTGTGCAGGATGTTTGCTTCTAACAGAATAAATGCGTTTCTATGTGGAAGTCATTCTTGTCCAGTGGCTTCACCAGTGAAATCTGGGACAAGGAAAGGGTAGCCCCTAGTGGATAAATATATTATAAAAGAGTGTCTTTGGGTTCATTTTGAGAACAGGATGAAGTTTGCCAAGAGGATTGTCTTTGGAGCTACTGTTGAGAAAGTTTATCTGGATAGATTTTATAGTCTATAATTGGAGACTTGCAATGTAGATCAATAATATGTAATTTGCGTCAATAACTATTTCAAACATGACGGGTTTGGATCCATTGCTTACTGATTTCTGAATATGTATTGCCATCAAGGGTAAAGGAGTTGCCACAGCAAAGTGAAAATATCCCAGGATGAGGTGTAGCTCAGTGGCAGATCATTTAACAACATTAAGTCTTTAAATCCCCTGTGTACATCGCTTTGGATAAATGCACCTGCTAAAATGAAAATGAATACTGTCCTTCATCCACCAACACTGTCTTCTAAAAGTAATAAAAGTTAATAGGTTTGTGTTTCCCTCTGGTGGAAAGAACTGGAAATTGCCACCTTACTGTAAACCAAGAGTCCTTCGTTAAAAAGACGCACACAGCTCAAGGCACTGACTTCATTTACTGATATAAATAAAACAGCAAACAATCTGGACAGATCAGTGTTTCCTCTTTTTTGGGGGTTCAGTGGGGGCAGGTCTGTCCGTGCCATTCTCTGAGATGCACTCTAACAATCACGGCAGATAGACGGCCTAAAATTTAGTACAGCCCTATTTCTGATACAGTGGCAGCAGAAATGTTGCTGTGGCGGGGCCCGCAAACACTGCAGATACACACAACAGACATAGCTGTAGTTAGCTTTTTTAGCGTTGCTCGGCTGTTGGTGGACTGGGAGGGTTCATGGTGAAGGTGCACAGGATGCCCCAGTGGTCACTGATGAACCGGCTGCACTCCAGCCTCTCCATGCCGACCAGGACCATGTCCTCGGCCGTAGCCCTCCACCCCTTGACAGCCTGCCGCAAAAACAGGCGGTCAAACCGGAGGCGGGCTGGGAAGGGGAGCTCCTTGTTGTTGTTGGTGAGCAAGTCCCAGGTGAAGGAGCAGTCTTTCGGGCTGCCCAGGGACTCCCACACATCCCTGATACCCCAAGGTAGGCCGCCAAGCTCACTGACCTACAAACACACAAACATAACTCAATTTCACATTTGCTACGTGCCTCCAAATACTGTAGTCCTTCGACACCAGCAGTGTTCCTTTGGGCACTGGAACATGTACTGTACACCCACGTTTGAGAGTCCTAGCTGGCCTCTCATGCTTTCTATCCTCCTTCACTGCCATGTCTCCCTCGCGCTCTCACCTCACGGTCCCTGAGGTTGGTATCTCCTCCGAAGATGACGGTGAGGTCGCTCGGCTGCTCATCCATGCTTCTCCACACCTGCCTCAGCTGAGAGACGCGCTCCTTGGAGTTGTCCTTCATGCTCTCCATGTGAGAGGTCATCAGACACAGGGGGCGACCAAAGAAGCTCACCTTGACACACACAGGTAGGCCAGTAGAACTATCACCACTGTAGCTTAATGGACAAAAATCAACACAATACAGAACAATACATCGGTCTTTCCAGAATCCAGAAACATTTCATAGTAATGTGAAACCCTATTTATAAGTTAACTCCACCAGATAAAAACTGTATTCAACTCTCCTTTTTATACTTCTATAAAAGTACAACATAGGTGCGTGTGTGCAAGACGTGACGCTTGCATCTGTACACATGTAGAATTGTCAATTTGAGTGTTTACATGGGCCATTAGCAAATTCCTCTGCATTTTTGTGTTGGGGTACTTGACGATGCTGGAGTCCAAGAGCTGGAGTCTGGACTTCCTCAGCAGAATGGCCGTGAAGTAACCTCTGTCATCACCTGGGAGCAAGTACACAAACACAACACAGGAGAGGCACAGTCATTCGCAATCACGTTGACGTTACATAGATGGTGGAGTACAGTAGGCTACTTAAAACAAAACTAGGTACAGTTTTATTCAATTGTTTTCAAAAAACGGGATGTTATTGGTCAAGAATAATAATGGAAAGTGGACTAATGTGCACATGAAATTGACAATTTAAGTTATGTAACATCAAACCTGGCAAAACGTGATACGGCTTCAGAACCTCCTTTAAGGCCTTTACGAGGGGCGGGACCACCTCCTGCAGCAGCACCACATCTGGGTGGTATCTTTATCAGTGGGCAAAAAGACAAAACATCTTCCTTTTTTATTCATTCGATTTTGGAGTGACTAATGGCCTGACTAAATGTAGCTTATTTACAAGAATAAGCTACATTTTCAGTGACGAACCCTGTGAATCTTCAGTAAGAAAGCCGCAACTCATTCTGGTGTGTACCAATTTAACCTTCAGTGGAAAGGTAATCTGAGGACATGGCGCAGTTCCTACTTTCACCCTTGCCGTTGTAAAATAAGCAAATATAGACTTAGCAGAGGCAGTCTTCAGTTAATGGTGTTGTGTACTATACCATTGAAGTACTATACCACTGAAGTCATGTAATGATGAGGATTTTGCATACGTGCAAAGCAATTACTCATTTTTGTATGGGAAAAAAAGAAACGTCACCCCATTAGGCCAGGATAGTATAAGTTGGGATTCAGTTACAATGCAACAGTGATAGTTTAATGTCATGTGACTCACTCGATCAGGTGGTCTATGAGGTTGTAGAAACGCTCTTTAATGTTCTCCAAGTCCAGGCCATCTATGTTCCAGGTCAGCAGGCTCAGCTTGTTTGGATCAGCCTTTTTCTTAGGCACCTCTTCATGAACCGCGTCACTGGGTGACTGGTCTGATTGGTTAGGAGATGACTGTGGCAGAGGTGACCAGTCTGGTTGGTCAGGAGATGACTGCAGAAGGGGTGATTGTCTGGACAGAACCTGTTCCTGTTTTGGCTTCTTTGTTGAGGTCAGAGGAGAATTAAGTGAGGTTAAACTTGTAAACTCGTGTCGCTGTAGTTTAATATTATCTTGATTTGGATGAAGTTCCTTTGCGGTTGACTTCCCTGCTTGTATTTCTTTTGAGTTTCGGTGTTGGACGGGGTCAGTAGATGCTGAGGCAGATTCATTTGTTTCTCCCTCCTTATTGTCCCTATTCTCTCCATTTCCTTCTTTCTTCCCCCTTTTCTTCTTTCTCCTTGAGGTCTGTTTTAGACAGTCACCCATCTTCTGGTCACCATTTCCTGGCCTTGTAGAATTGCTGTGATTCCAGCCAATTAGAGCACACAGTCATTAACATCCCCCAAAAACATTGTCAGCTAAAATTAGGAATATTTTTGTGAATACTTTTATCTCAGCTAAACATGGATCATCTACTTTCTGTTTAACATCACTCAGTAGGCTAGAACAGTATATTAGTAGCTATACCTTGGACAATTCAACTGTATGGTTAGATAGTAACTAAAACACCATTTCATGATGACAATTTGTAGGTACAGTGCAGTATCTAAACTTGGTCAACTACGTTAGAGTAGACGTAAACATAAAGTCACTTTCAACGTGCCACACCTTTTCTCTGATACTTGATTGTCCCCCATTTCGAAGTTTCTACCACGGCACAAAGGAAAAAATATTATCCGTACTCAAACACAGATCGCTGACAACAAGGCTTTAAATAAAAGAAAAGGAGCTGATTTGACAGCAGACTGCCCTACGTTCTGACTTCCGGGGTTGGGTTGCTTGACACTTTTGTGCCACCAGACACACGCACGCATGTACATAAACTTTGGCCTGCGTATAGGCTTGCTAAATAAAAACAAATTTCTAGGCTTGCCATGAAGAACAAATCCGTTTTTCCGTTTTGCAAAAGAACGAAAAAACGGACTCACAAACGTTTTTCGTATTCATGCGTGTTCCGTTATAATTATATAAGGAATTAAACTCACGTACACGGACCAAGAACGCCTTTATCTTACAGTTAGATATTCAAACCGGTTATACCAGCTTCGTGTAGTTCTGTTGTCTGCAGATCTTGAAACTTGCTTGAAACGCTACTACGTTCTACGTAAATCCCGCCCACTCGTCCTCAGAAGGGAAATCGAAACTGAATTTCCCGTCATCTAATATCAGATTTAATTTCATGCTAAATATTTAGTAAGTAAACCGAAAGATATAAGCCTACTGTCTCCTACGCTGCCCTATCCTGACCTGTGGTCTGACACAAGGATCAGGCTACAGGTGAAGTTAGTTTCATATTCGACATTCGAAATTCGTCTCACATTCGGAAGACGCTACTTTGACGCGTCGAGTTAGGGACCGGGTGAAAACTAAACCATAAAATGTATGTGTTTAATTATATTTCTATGGCTATAAATTCTTAAAATGTTACCAGATTATTCTAATAATGTCTGATCTACTTCCACACCCTTTACATTTTCAATAATGTTTTTTTTTTTATGATAGAATCGCAAATCTCTGAAAATAGCATGAAATCCTCACTAATTTCAATAACTTTTTTAAACTTGTGTCAAAAACTCTGAAATATACACCAGAGTTTTTAACAATGTCTGATCTACTTCCACACCCTTTATTTTTTAAATAACGTTTTTAACAAAATTTTAATTAAACGCTAATCTCTGAAAATAGCATGAAATCTTCATTAATCTTAATAACTTTTTCAGACTTGTGTCAAGAAAATCTCAAATATACACCACATTATTCTAATAATGTCTAGTATACTTCAACTTTAATTTTAATTAAACTCAACTTTTAATTCAACTTTAATTATAGAAAATCGCTAATCTCTGAAAATAGCATGAAATCCTCGATAATCTTTAAAACCTTTTCAGAATTGTACTGAAAAATGTCAAATATACACCAGATCATTCTAATAATGTCTGGTCTACTTCCAAACCATTTACCTTTTCAATCTTTTTTTTTAAGAAAGAAATTGCAAATCACTGAAAACAGCATTACAGCTGTGCTAAACTAAATTCTGCCCAATGGTCACACAGCTCTGGTCAACCAGGAGCTTGTCTGTGGTTTGATTGTGACAGCATAACCAACGTGTATTTGCACCAATATGCTTTCCACCAAATGCATCAGAGGACAGCCAGGAAGATGGACAGGAAGGGACCAGGAACTCTGTGTGGTCCGACATAGGAGACCAAAGTCCACTTGAGGACTAGTCCAACATTGTCACAACAGCAACCAGGCCAATGCTGACAGCTCAACCCCCCCCCCCCCCACACCCACCACAGGGGAGGTCAGATGGGCAACAGAGAAAAGAAAGTATAATTAGAGAATACAAGGCGACAAATAACAGTTACAATAACCGAACAGAAGATGTGCATATAGACCGAACAGAAGATCAGAGTATTTTGCCTTTTTAGGGCCCCAGTGGGGGACTCCATAGTGCTACTGGGAGACTTCAATTAGTACGTGGAAAATGACAGGGACACCCGGAGAGGCATGATTGGGAGGAAAGGCCTCCCTGATCTGAACCCGAATAGGTGTTTGTTGTTGTATTTCTGTGCTAGTCATGGATTATCTATAACAAACACGATGGTCGAACATAAGGATGCTCATAATTGTATGTGGTACCAGAGCACCCTAGGCCGAAGGTCGATGATTGATTTTGTCATCATGTCGTCGGATCTGAGGTTGTATATTTTTGAGTTTTCAACCTTTCACCATGTTTTGGTGAGTTGGGTCAGGGGGTGGGGGAAGACTCTGGACAGACCTGGTAAACTCAAGCGAGTAGTGCGGGTGAGATGGGACCGTTAGGAGGAGGCCCCTGTTTGCGAGATCTTCAACTCACACCTCCAGCGCAGTTTCTCAGGTATCCCTGCGGAGGTTGGGGGCATTGAACTGGAGTGGGCAATGTTCAAAGCCTCCATTGCTGAAGCATTGGAGAAATGTAGCCTCTGAGGTAGTCACTGAGGTAGTCAAACATCTCCACAGTGGCAAAGCCCGGGGATTCTTGCTCTTCTTGGGCGACCCAATCCCTATACATCCAAAGCGAAAGTTGTGTCCAGGTCCTCTGTACAAAGTTGAGTTTGTTCCGTGTGGGGGTTGGTCTCCGCAAGGGCTGTGCTTTATCACCAATACTGTTTGTGATTTGTTCTGGAAAGGATATTGAGCCGTATTCAGGGTGGGGAAGGATTGCGGTTCGATGAGCTGGGGATTCCATCGCTGCTTTTTGCGGATGATTTGGTCTTCCTGTCATAATCGGTCCGTGACCTTCAGCACTCACTGGATCATTTCGCAGTTGAGTGTGAAGCGGTTCGGATGAGGATCAGCACTTCTAAATCCGAGGACATGGTTCACAGGAAACCCATGGAGTGCTTACTCCAGGTAGGGAATGGGTTCTTACCCCAAGTGAAGGAGTTTAAGTACCTCAGGGTCTTGTTCGCGAGTGAGGGCAGCATGGAGCGGGAGGTTGGCCAGAGAATCGGTGCATTGGGAGCGATCGCATCATTGAGCCGGAAGGCAAAGCTCTCAATCTACCGGTCAAGTTTAGTTCTTACCCTCACCTAGGGTCATGAAAGTTGGTTCATAACCAAAATAACTAGGTCGCGAGTACAAGTGGCTGAAATGAGTTTCCTCAGAAGGGTGGCTGGTGTCTACCTTAGAGATAAGGTGAGTTGCTCAGTTATCCGTGAGGAGCTCGAAGTAGAGCCGCTGCTCATTTACGTCAAAAGGAGCCAGTTGAGGTGGTTTGGGCACCTGTTAAGGATTCTGGTAAGTAAAGGGTGTGGAAGTAGTTAAACCAGTATCAGAATGATCTGGTCTATATTTGAAATTTTTCAGTACAATTTTGAAAAGATTATTAAGATTAGTGAGGATGTCATGTTATTTTCAGAGATTAGCGATTTTGTATCATTCTTTTAAAAACATTGAAAAAGTAAAGAGTGTGGAAATAGGTCAGACATGATTAGAATAACATGGTGTATATTTGAGATTTTTTTACACAAGTTTGAAAAAGTTATTGAGATTAGTGAGGATTTCATGCTGTTTCCTGAGATTAGCGATTTTTTTTACATAAAAAGCCTTGAAAGTAAAGGCTGTGGAAGTATACCAGACATTTTTGGAATGCTCTGCTGTTCGTTCGTTTTATATTCATAAAAATATTATAAAAGTCACAATTTTTCAAAATTGTATGGGTAGTTTTCAACCGGTCCCTAACGCGATGCTGCAAAGTAGCGTCTTCCAAATGTGAGACAAATGTCGAATGTGGAATATGAAACCAAAATTCAACCCACTGCTACATATTCATACCTATAAATAGAAATTTTCAGACCCATCATAATTGCAGGTGTTAGTAAACACATCATTTTTTACTTGAACCCGTGTAGTACTCGCGCTCGGCTAAACTCATGTCTTGATTCCGATTATCTTTCCAAAAGGGTTTTAGGGTCTTTTGTAGAAATGCCTAACATCATTTATTCATATAGCAGACGCTTTTATCCAAAGTTACTTCCAAGAGAGAGCTTTACAACGTGCATAGGTCACTGATCATAACAACAATATAGCCCCGAGCATTGCGGTTAGCCAAAACAAGAAGCAACCAAAAAAAAGTGCCAAAGGGAAGAACCGTAAGAGCATGTTAAGCAAGTTACAATTAAACAACATGAATCGCTAAGTGCAAGTGTACCTGTAGAAAAGCAAGCAACTGTAAAAAAAAAAAAAAAAAAAAAAAAAAAAAAAGGATTAACTAAAATAGAATATTGTTGTCAAAGTGTCACTATGTAGTATTTAATCAGTTCCATAAATACATATAAATGAGAACATTTTAACCAGAAAAACGTTTGACCAGATTTTGTTTTTTAAATATGTAAGACGCTTGCCCACAGATTAGCCTACTGCTAGCACGTTACACGTATTAATGTATCCCACTTGAACGCGCATAGTGCTCGGAGACACAGCCCTAGAGATGCGCCACAAAGGTACCAACGCCCAACAAGCTATAGCCTATAGCCTACAGGCGACAAACGATCATGTAACCGAAACATGCAGGAGTCGACAAAGCCGAAGATGCTTCGTACATGCAGCGTGAATTGCAATAAACGTGGTTACACGGGGATACTAGAGTAGCCTATTGAATGATGTAGGTCTCTTGAGCATCATGAGACGCACCGTTGTATTACATGGATGTCTAGCCACTAACTGCTCCTAAGATACAATTTGGACATATTCCCATCAACTCATCACTGGTGAGTTGCCCACGTCAGCTGCCTTAGTTCTGGTGCAAGTACATTTCTAGAGATGTTTTGGCTTGATAGTTTATTCTTATTTATATTCACATCCATCAAGAACCTAACACAACTGTAAATGCTAAAATGTAATTATTTTGTCTGCCAGTATTTGCATTCTTCCTGTTTACTTCTTGTGTATGCTACTATTGATATAGGCTAGCTTTGTCAGATTTTAGGGAATAGCATAAACAACTAGAATTGTGTATATTATGTCATTGTCAACGCTTTTCGTAATTCCCACTAACACATCTTTGTCGCTGTCCCTCCGCGTTGGGTGCTGAAATCTCCTAGCACGGAACATGCTCATGGGGCTGACATTGTACATAATAAGGCACTACCGTAGTCTCAAGACATCTAACTTGTAATGCCTTGAAATAGATGGCGTTAACTTTTAATGCCTTTAAATAAATGACGTTAAAATATTGGCGTATTTCTCCATGCATTTAGAACTGAAAAATAATACACCGATACAATGAACACATTGCAGTAGTTTGATAGAGCCACACACACACAAAACCGTATTTATTGTCTTGGGTATTCATCTATTTCCAGTTGCTGAATTGCTGAAACAGAGTACTGTGTAATTCAAACAAACCAATAGCTGAAACCCTGTAGATACTCAAATTGATTCTAGTATTTTGCAACTGAGTAGGTCTATACAGGCTGAACAGAACATAAACAACAACATCGAAGCAGTAGCAATCCCCCTCCAGCAGAGTCCTCAATGGACAGTGAGAAAGATGTGCTATGTCATCACTGCCAAGGTGGCAGTAAACTGAGTCACACACACACACATGCACAGGTGGGCGCGCACAAACCCCTTGAGTCAGGGCTAGTTCTACAGAGATAGTACATGTTGCTATGGTGAGACATATGAATTTACACTATTTCAATGGTGATGTAAGCAGTACACATTAATTCTACTTCCAATGTATGTAAGAGAACAGATATCCACATTAGTGTTATTTTATAGTTTTACCTCAGTTTCTGGTTAGATTTGTGTTTTGGGAGTTTTTGATAAACCTGTTTGACTGTAATATGTCTTCTGTTTCAGGTGAAGAAGGCGTCTGCTTTGACCATACAGCAGTCAGGAGCGCCATGTGGAGAAGAACTGCCCTACATGTCTGTCTCTTTCTGCAGTGTCTAGAAGGTCAGTGTGTGTGTGTGTGTGTGTTTCTACTCTGTTCAGTGACACAAAAGAGAGCATCTGATCCCTATTGTCTCCCAGGTGCCGATTGGCATCATTGTAATGTAGTCTATAAGTATATGTGAAGTTGGATTTGCATAATTTATTCCTGTTTTGCTGTTTGGCTCTGGTCACCATCTCTCTCTGGTTCACGGAACTCCCAAACCTGTAGGTATAAGCTAAAAAACATACTGTCAATTCAGGAAGTAAAGAGACACAACCACTTTAGAACAAAAGTAAATGAATGATGCAGGTGTTGCTTTGAGCCTTATTTCTAAATTTTTTGACCGGCATTTTTGAAACGTTGTATTTTTGTACCCTTTCGCACAGGTGTAGTGGCGACTCAGTGCTGGAAGGGGGAGACTTTTTCGGAGGCTGTGGTATCCCCGGCTCTGAGGAGCAGCAGCATCCTGCGGGTGCCCAATGTGGACACCTTGGCCCAGTGTGTTGGGGCCTGCTGTGACCTGCCTGGCTGTGACCTGGCCTGGCTGTTCGAGCAACGCTGCTACATCCTCAGCTGCCGCAAATGGGCCAACTGCCAGCCCAGACAGAGGCCTGGGGCAGATTCTCACCTGACATTCCTCCAGCGTGGGGAGCCCCAGACCCTGGTGCTGAAGTCGCTGGTGCGAGGTGAGCCCTACCCCAGCCGCTGGAGGCTGCCTACCAGGCCGTCTGGGGACGTGGAGGCCCTGAAGGACCTGGCCCTCTTCGATGAGGCTTCCCGCAGTTTCGGCGATCCTGGCATGATGGCGTTGGAGTATTCAGATGGGGAACTCAGTCCTGAGGATAACGGCGCTGAGCCGGATGTCACAGGAGGCGCAAGGGCAGAGGAAGTGTTTCCGGATTGGCCTGCAGAGTTGGAGGAGAGAGACGGTTTCAACCAATCAGAGATGGAGAATGGGCCAGGGGGGTGGCCGGCTGAGGCCAGCATGCCCAAATATAGTCACTCCACTGAGGCGACAGTCAATCACGCACCACCCCCTAGTGACCGGAGGCCTACATTTAGCCCCACCCCTGCAGAGAGAGTAAGTGTCAGCTGAGGTCATTTGAATAGATCAGGGCTGTCTAATCTTGTACCTGGAAAGCTAAAGTCTTGTGAGGTTTTCACCCCAAACCCTAAATTAGCACAGCTGATCCTAATTATTAGCTGGTTGACATGCGGGACTGGGTTTGTTACAACTTGGGTTGGAAGGAATGAATACAGGTTTAGAATAGATTAGATTTAATTCCACAGAGCTTTTAAATACAAATAAAAAAACGAACAGTTGGTCTGAGATTATCATAAGAAAATGTTTAACCACATGAAAGGGCTGTGTGTGTGCTGCTTTTTGACTTTGTGAAGTTGATGTCAAGACAAACACAATTTAATAACCTCTAGTTTATTTGTGTATGTGCGTTTGATTACAGTCTATGAAATTGTCTGTTGCTCTACTGAAAGATAGGATGTGATCTATGTCCCTGGAATCTGCATCTCACAGCAGGTTTCTTTAAGGTGTTTATTTGGGATCAGGACAGCCTATGCAGTTTAAATACTAATGTAACTGTATTTTGTTAATCTCTGATTTAGAATAGTGACCTACAGAATGCACCTTTAAACAACTCAGAGTCTCCAGCCCTCATGCCCTCATCGCAGAACTCCATCCAACATAGCCAAACAAGTCCTTCTGAAGCCACTCCCCTCATCTCCATCACAACGCCTTTCTCCCTGCCCACTCAACCAGGTAATGGATTAAGTTACATTAGATTACACATATTTAATTAATGGACTTTTCTTTGGCTCAAGCACTACTTGTACCTTAGAAAGCAGAATGTAATGCTTATTTATTTTTTATAACAATCTCCTGGTCAGTGGGGTATATACTGTTATGTTTTCATGGTCTTGAATGGGCTTGTGGTTTACTTCACTAGTGTCTATATTCCCCTGTCATCTCTCCTCAGTTAAAGCCCTGCTGGTGTCATTGGGAGACCCCATAGAGGTGCCGTTTCCCATGGATACTGTTGAGCTTGTGGCCTTGGTCAGCCCAGAGCCACTAATAGGTAATGTACACACACACTCACTCATATGTATGCATGTTTTTCATGACGTTTGTGCATGACATTCTCATTTTAATCATATCCTTTGTTTTGTCCCTGCCTCTACATAGGATCATTCTTCAGGTACAACTGGGTTCTGGTTCATTCCACTGATGGCCACAAGGAGGTGATAGAGGGCGAACACAGCAGGGCAGTTCATCTCAGCAATGTGAGTGCTTGTCAAAATGACCTCTTGACTGTGAAACACGACAGTGTGATTCAGTTCAACACTGAATATGTACAAAACTATTGGCGTAATTGGAGTGATAATTCACTGTTTTGAGTTCTGTTAGAAAGACTGCATGTCTGTGTCTGCTCTATTGCATCAGCTGTCGGTCGGGCATTACGTCGTGTCAGTGGTTGTATCTGGAGAAGACGTATATGGAGAGTGTGAAGTTAACCTCACTGTGAACCAAGGTTTGTGAAAATCCAACTTGGATATAAATCACAAGGCCAATGCTAGAAGACAATGAATGGTAATTCAACAGTAATATTGACTACTGACTGAAAATGTCTTCCTCACAGCAGTGAAGTTGAGTCAGCCCCCCACGGCTATCGTCGTCCCGACGTCACAAACCGTGTCGCTTCTTCCCAGCGACACCATCATCAACGGTAGCAGTAAGTAGGAGCATGACCCTCCCACAGTCTATGGTTTAACTCTCCTTGGAAGGGTTAGATGGCTGAGCGGTTAGGGAATTGGGCTACTATTCAAAAGGTTGCCGGTTTGATTCCCGAGCCGTGCGAAATGATGTTGTGTCCCTGGGCAAGGCACGTCACCCTACTTGCCTCGGGGGAAATTTCCCTGTACTTACTTTAAGTCGCTCTGGATAAGAGCGTCTGCTAAATATAAGGGTTTGCACCATTTCTCTCCCGCCCCAGAAAGTCGAGACGATGGAGGGATTGTCAGCTACCGCTGGGACCAGGTGGCAGGTGCACCTGTGGAGCTTGGGCCCTCCTTGGACTCGCAGATCCTTAGTCTTCCCACTCTGACGCCTGGAGAGTACAAGTTCAAGTAAGGCTAGCAAATAAGTTACTCTGGAACAGGATACATAGTCTTTATAATAGATTGTGTGTTTACTATCTAACCATCGAGATTTAGCGGTTTATTCAATGTATTTTTGTCATGTAAGCAGTGTCAATGGTTGATAGGCAGTTGTTAAAAGTAAAGGTGGGAATGTCAAGGAAACTATTCACAAATAGAGAACCATTCAGCTCTGTTCCGGTTTGTTCTGTGCTATTCTTTCATGGACGCAGCAATACAGTTATGGTTTGGTTTGCACTTGATTGTTAAGATTTCTGAGTACCAATTCAAACTAAAACAATATGTTTAATCATAGCAGATTGACAAGCTGTGTAAATTAAGAGAGTAGCTGTGTAAATTCCCAGATTGTTAACATCCCAGTGTGAAACAAAATGTTGTCACTTGGAGGTAGGATCCTGATTTTAGCCAATACAACCCTGTTTTGGTGAATACATTGTTTGCAAGATTTTATAAAACAAGCCTACTGTAAAAAAACATCCTGAATATAAATCTACTTTTTATGTTGTAAGTTATGGTTTGTAAAAAGCCTCAATTACAGTTGCACAAGCAAGGTTTATTCCAGTTCACAGCCATTACACCAAACAGCACTGTAGCCATTATACAACACATTTCTACATCAAGGTTTTGGTGGTCTTTTGAGCCTTTTCACAAACCATAGTTTACTGTGTAAAACATATTTTTTTGTTTTTAATTGTATTCTTTATTTCCTATCTAGTCTTGTCATAGCAATTGTTTTGTTTAGTCTGGTACAATTACCAACTTTGCTACCTCTACAGTATGTGTTTCCATTGATTTGATCTTTCGTTGCCAGTCTGACGGTGACTGATTCAGACGGCTTAACAGACTCCGCCACAGCTTCAGTGAAGGTCGTCCAGCCTGAGAGGGATGACCTCTCCGTCCCCCACAGCCCTCCTGCCGTCACAACCATGAGCCCCAGGCCTGCCCTCAGCTCAACCCTCAGGGAGGGAGACCCCACCCCAGCCAGATCACCTGACCTCCCCCCTGGCACCACTCCTGTCAAACCAGGTAACGTTTCTGTCTGGTTATCATGTATCATTTGATCATTACAAACAATTGAAATGTTGATTACAGGTGTGGTCATGTACATTTTTTGGAATTGTTACATCCTTATTTGTGTATAAGCTTTGATTCTATTACAGAATTGTGTTCTCACTGTTCAATCCCTGAGTGGACTTTTCTTCCACAAAAAAAAGGTATTCACTGTCACTAATCAAAGGAAAGGACACTCGAGTCACAGTGGTGGTTCTGTTGTTCTCCTCAGAGACAGGTGACGTCCCCGTAGCCGAGGTTAAGCCAGAGTCAAACCTGACCCCTAAGGCCCTAGTGGGACCGGACAGACAGCTGACCCTCCCGGTAACCAGCATTATGCTGGACGGCAGCGGCTCCACAGATGACCATGGCATTGTCAGCTACCACTGGGACACCATCAGGTAGGCATTGCAACAGGGTCAAAGGTCATGTAGGATTATAATGGATAAGGGTTCAAGTCTCTTAATCCTAAACTTGGGAAATCATTATCTGTAGTTATGTTAGCTGACTGTAACAAGTTTTTGGTTAAGGATTATCTATTTTTAAATGTTGGGGTTTCATGATTCAATAAAAATATTATGGCAAATGTAGAGAAGAAAATGTATTTACTCCTATTGGATAAGTGTTAAAAAATACCATGTGCACTATTGGATTACAGTTGTGAAATACATGTTTTGATTTACAGCGGCCCACCTGGATTGAAAATAGAAGGTGTGGATAAAGCTATTGCCACAGCGACGGGCCTCCGCGCAGGCCGCTACACATTCAGGCTGATCGTGAGTGACCAAGAGGGCGCCACAGACAGCGCCTCACTGACCATAAGGATCCAGGAGGGTAAGAGACTGTCGAATACTTCAATCTCGATGTATATGACGTGTCATGGGTATAATACTTGCTCAACCTCAACCTCAAACTATCCATCTTCCCTCAGCTAGAAACGTTCCACCTGTAGCCCATGCCAGTGGCAGCCACACTCTCACTATGCCCAACAACTCCCTGGTTCTCAGGGGTTCCGTGACGAATGGCAACCCAGCTGAGGTGCGCTTCCTGTGGGTGCGGGACAGCCAGAGTCCTGCTGCTGGGGTAAGTACAAATGCAAATCATTTTGATTTCTTGTCACACATGTAGAACTGTGATGAATTGCGTTGTTTTTCTCACTGTCTACTCTCTCGTCTCCTGTCTTATCTGTTCATGCTTTCTCCTCTCTCCTAGGATGTTCTGTATGGGTCGGTAAACCAGGCCTCACTCTACCTCACCAACCTTGTAGAGGGGACCTATCTGTTCCAGCTCCGTGTGACTGACTCCCAGGGACGCACCAGCACGGCCACAGCCACTGTGGAAGTGCGCCCAGGTAGGTGTGTGCTTGTGTGAGTCCATAACACAACGCCAGCCAGCGGTGTCTTATCCTATGTGCCCTCAGTGCGCTCCGTTGACCCGCTGTGCACCCCTGCTTCCCCCTCCAGACCCCGGGGGGAGTGAGGAGGTGGAGGTGGAGATGCTGGTGCCTGTGGCCCAGGTGAGCGTGGCTCAGAAGGACACGGTGCTCAGGCAGCTGGCCGCGCTGCTCCACGTGCTGGACAGCGACATCCACCTCAGAGGGCTGAGAGGACACTCCGACCTGAGGTAGCAGTCACACACATACACACATACAGTATACAGACACGCGCACACACAGCATACACACATTCAGACACAAACGCATATAGACATGCATGCATGTAGACGTACACGTATTCAGAAATGCACACAAACACACAGACATATGCACATTCAGGCAAACACATACAGACATGCACATACACACTGATTGACACATTAGAGAATATACTGTGCAAGGTCATCTGGGACACACTTTCTGCTCAATCATGCACACACATTTAACCGTTTGGGACTGATTTGTTTTCTGTGTGTGTGTATTTACAGCACAGTGTTAAGGTTCTCGGTGCAGGGCCCAGAGGGACCGGTTGCTGGTACCAAACTGGCCAGTTTGCTGCGTACCCAGCTGCTGAGAGAGAAGACAGATTATCTGCTCTTCAGAGTTCTCCGCGTGGACACAGTCTGTGAGTGGAGCAACACTGGATCTAGCATTGGACATAAGAAGACCATTGATATCTCTACATTGATTGTTGTAATATACATTATTATATCAGTGTTGTTATATTTTGCGAGGAAAATTCTTATATCTTTGGAAATGAGATTTAAGAGAAACATGTTACTGTAACTGATTTTATTTCTTTGTTTACCGAAGACACCGATTTTTCTCCTCTTCTTCTGTCCTCCATCTCATCCTGTTCTGTGAATGTTTGCCGTGGTCTTTTGGTCCTAAACGTTCTGCTCTGGTGTGACTGCAGTGTGCCTGCTTCGATGCTCCGGTCACGGGCAGTGTGACCCGGTCACCAAGGAGTGTGTCTGCGACCCCTTCTGGACAGAGAATCTCATTCGTCTCTTCCTCGGCGACGGAGAGAGCAATTGTGGTGAGAACTAAAATGACGTGCAGGGTCACACATGAACCTATAGACAAACCATGCATTCATGAGTTGAATAGGCTCCTTCATCTTTTCCTAAGTTAGCATCAGGGTAACACCCTCATATACTTGCTTGTTTACACATTTAATGCGAATGTAATTATTAACATGTAAATCATGGTCCTTTTTTCTGTTGGGCAGAATGGAGAGTGCTGTATGTCGTCATCTCCTGCTTCATGGTTGTAGTTTTCATCATGTCCTTCACCTGGGCTTTCATCTGCTGCTGCAAGAGGTGACCTCTGACCTTTCACCCTCTGTACTTTACATGCAAGCAGGACATTTACTTTGTATTAAATGAATGAGCTTCACTGTAGTTCACCAATTCATTAAGCATATACTATGTGAAGTAATACCTACATTTCTGAGTACAAAAGTACATGGCTTTCAGACAGAATTACTAGAACTAGTCAGAATTGAAGTAAAAGAGTGTGTGTCAGGAAGGTAATTATGCAATTCAGACAGATTTGTTATTTGAATGCAAAGTTTTGTATCAATAGAGCAGTGGTTTCTTGAATGTTTAGAAGAAGGCGAACCAAGATCAGAAAGAAAACCAAGTACACCATCCTTGACAACATGGATGAACAGGAGAGGATGGAGCTGCGGCCCAAATACAGTGAGAAAAGTCTCGTCATTGGCTGTGTGTCACATGGGTGTACTTTTACGGGAGTCTTTCCATGAAATAAGGTGGAGTGTTAGCTAGCTATTGGCAGCTCCCTCCCAACTATGGTGCCCCTCACATTTCATCTGACCATTTCATGTCAATCCAGACATCAAACACAGGAGCACGGAGCACAATTCCAGCTTGATGATGTCAGAGTCGGAGCTGGACAGCGACCAGGACACCATCTTTAGCCGCGACCGGCCCGTCAGGAGCAGGAATCGAGCCAGCGTTCAAGCTTCCCGAAACGGAAACGCTTTTGGGTGAGCGGGAAAATGGAGGCAGACCGACAATCGTTTTTGTGAGCCCCCATTGAGACCATAGTTGGGACAAAGGATCAACTGGATTTTGTACTTGTTTTTTTTATGTGTAGGCTCACCTGGACTGGCCATGTATCTGTACTATCATATACAGTTAGTGAAGGGCCAGACCAGGGTGTAGGCCTGCAGACTTTAGGACCCTGAATCTTGATGAAATTGATGAATTTACAGTCATAGAGAAGTGGTGGTTATTTGATACAGCACTTTAAGGACCACGGTGCACTTTGCCCAGCAGCCTCATGTACTCCTACGGATATCAACCTAGCCTGTGAATGTAGAGTTGTCATGCACACTCACTACTAGCCTGTTACTGACATGTACCTTCCCTCCTCAACAATAAAGCTACTTGAAAATTTGACCAGTCTTCTATGTACATGGCTGAACTTCTCATTAAGGTACTCGATGCATTCTGTTGACATTTTGGGTTTATCTTTACACATACGAATAGTTAAATGTTGAGTCAGGTTTTGTCATTTCCAACTGAATTGTAATTTAGATTTTTGTTCTAAGTGAGTATAATTTATTTCATTTATATCCTTTGTGAGACTTCAATATTTTACCTTTTTTAAAGACACTTGGAAAATATTTATACTCTATCAAACAGAACAGTTTGTTGGATGTTGTATTATCCTGTCAAAGCTAAAGGGATATAGGTTTGTGATCATACAACACAAAACATTTTACAGTAATAGCTTTTTTAATTATTTCCACAAGTAATCCATATAATATTTACAATAGTTAGAAATATATGTTATGACTATAAAACTGAATTGACAAAAAAACATTTGAATGGCACTTGGGTCAACATTTCGCAGGAGACAAGATCTTTCATTGCAGGCATGTAATTAACAGTATTGAATTCAGTTAGTCTATTTCATGTATTTAAATGTTAAAGACACTCAAAATGACCATGTAACATCCCAACATAATCAAGAACTATCCTAATCCAATTCGTAGGATAGGACAATTTGTTCAAAAGAAAGAAGTGTCAATACAACAATGTTAATGTAGTATTACGCAGCACATCTGAAACATCTATATTCAAAATATTCAAAATCCAAGTATCATGAAATTGTAATTAAATTAGATTTAGCAGATACAATTTATAATATCACAATACCCCAGACATCAAAATACATCACAGTTATTTATAAAGATTTTTTATAATAATTAAATTGAATTATTGTGCATTGGTATGAATCTCACTATCAGTGGAGTTGTGCTTATTTTCATGCTCATCTTGCTACACTTCATATTATTTGAAGTTGAAATGAACATTGATGGTATTTGCACAAATAAAACTATGTAAAGTTGCAGAACAACTAAGCAGCAAAGATCTAGTACTATCAAGGGCCAGATCCAAGAAGCACCCTCTTATGAACCCAGAATTTCTCCCATCTGTCTACATGCAGTCCATCAACTTGGCAGTATAAGTCTGTTGATAGCATATTTTAATGTAGTCTAGGAGTCTTCAGCAGTGATTTTCCTACTTCTTCACCTGTATCCAAGCAATTAAGGCTCTTGTTAGGTTTCTTCCTCTATTTGCAGAGACAGGAAATGACAAAATAATACCAGTCTTGTTATACTTCTACAAGGAATCATACGTGATGATTGTCATCTACTGTTTTAGCTGTGTGAATGATTTACCTATGACATGGACCCTCAGCGAATCTCCCTTTGACCAGCACTCAACCCCACCTTGTATCAGATGGGGGTCAAAAAGCCCTTAACTTCAGATTCTGGATGTTTCTCTTCCAGATTCATACTGCAGTTATTGAACCCTAATCCCAGATTTGTAGTTAAGGGCAACCTCTTTAGCAATCACCTTCAAAACTACCCCATGAAGACAACTGAATCAAAGGTACTGGGAGGTCAACCGACCTTCATCTTTTAGCGGCTCAGGCCTCCGAAGCACATGTACTTGACGTCCAGATACTCCTCGATACCGTACTTGGAGCCCTCGCGGCCCAGACCCGACTGTTTGACCCCGCCGAAGGAGGCCTCCGCGGTGGAGATGAGGCCCTCGTTGACCCCCACCATGCCCACCTCCAGGTTCTCCGCCATTCGCCAGATCTGACTGACGTCCTGTGAGTAGAAATACCCTGTGGGAGATGGGGGAGGCGGTTAGCAAACGGCAATACAACAATACAACTGCCCTGAAACCCAAGAGGGTTGGACACTGTTTGCTTTTCAATGACATTCAAATGATCCCAGAGGCCTCTCTGAATAAAAATGCTGTGAACTGTGTTAGCTTACCTGCTAACCCCACGTGAGAAGCGTTCGCGATGGCAAGTGCCTCCTCCTCTGAATTGAACCTGGGGTGGAAAAACATAAAGGATACATCCCACATCCAACACTTGACACGAAACAGAGCAACATCTTCTAAGGATTGAGCAGGCTCTCTGGCTGACCTGATGACTGGTATGAGGGGGCCAAAGGTCTCCTCCTTGGTGCACAGCATGTCCGTGGTAACGTCAGCCAGCAGGGTGGGCTGCATGAAGGAGCCGTCCAGACGTTTGCCCCCCCTCAGCACCTTGGCCCCCAGCGACACTGCGTCAGTCACCTGGTGCTCCACCTGAAAGAAACTCATCGTTAATGGTGGCCATGACAGTTAACAACCCAAAGCCTAGGCCTGCTTTGAACAACTAAATACATCTTTTCTCTTCCTTGTGGCAATCTAGAATCGGAGAGGTCCAAGTGGGCATTTGACTACACAACGGTAATCAATGAAATCTAAACCAACTGGATCACATATCAAATATTCTTAAGTCTCAGGGTGTTGGAGACTGAAAGAAAGGATGGCCTGTTACCTTCTCAGCAGCGCGGACGTTAATGAGGGGCCCCTGGGTGGTGGTGGGGTCAGAGCCGTGGCCAGTCCTGAGCTCTGCGTCCATGGCCAGGCCTAGCTTCTCCATGAAGCGATCGTGGATGCCACTCTGAACCAGAAAGCGGTTGGAGCACACGCACGTCTGGAGAGCGGGGAGTGTAAAGTGTATTTATTTTTTCATCTTAGGTTAAGTCTAAAACTAATTATTTACGCAAATGCCTTACCGACAATTGTTAACTTTCTACCTCCGAACATGCCAAATACTGTTAAAACAACAAGTGAGTATACAACTTAATTGTAAGACCTCACGGGGGACTCTCTGTACCTGTCCTGAGTTCCTGAACTTGGAGGCCATGGCTCCTGCTACAGCCTTGTCCACGTCTGCACTGTCAAACACAATGAAGGGAGCATGGCCGCCCAGCTCCATGGAAACCCTCTTGACGGTGTCAGCAGCGTGTTTCAAGAGGATCTGGGGTAGAAGGTGACATTACAGAAAAAACACTACCAATTAGGTGTGTTACATTTACATGTATTGTAGCATTACACTTGTTCAGGGGTGTATTCAGAGCTGTATTTGAAGGATGGGAGCATAGTTCATATACAGTGCAGTGCCTCCTTTTAACACTATTAGCATTTTCAATCCTACTCATGGCATTCAATGGCATCCACCATTAGTCTCCATCCTGTGTTCTTGGCTTAACCATGGACAATACACTGACAATAGCACTTCTAAGTTGTAGTCTTTTGTTTGATATCAGTTTGTTAGTGGTGTGAAGAGTTTACTGCACGGCCCTACCTTGCCTGTGGCCGTAGAGCCAGTAAAGGAGACCTTCCCCACCAGGGGGTCTGTGCACAGGACCTCCCCCACAGAGGGGGTCTTCTCCCTGGAGCAGGGCACCACATTGAACACTCCAGCTGGGATCCCCGCCTGGCTTGCCAGCTGCGCACACACACACACACACACAGAGGATGTAATGACGGTACATTTGCGGCAGGAAGTTCTGGTTGACAGGAGGACGTTAGGTACTGACCTCGGCGAGCGCCAGGGCAGAGAGGGGCGTGTCCTCAGCAGGCTTCACCACCACCGTGCAGCCGGCCGCCAGGGCAGCGCCCACTTTCCTGGTGATCATGGCGCTGGGGAAGTTCCACTATGCAGAGGAACAACAAATTCAGTTTATTGTTGCAGATAATGATGCTGAAGTGACAGTTACCATCTAATATTGGGGTAATAGGGGGACAAGTGTTCAGGAGGTGCGGTGCATCAATCTTTTTTTTTACACATTCCACTCATCCCGTGTAGCAGTGGTTCCATGTATAGGTGGTGCATCATAGCCCACACAAAGCCTCCTTCTAGTTCTGCTCACCGGGGTGATGATGGAAGCCACGCCCACTGGTTGTTTGAGCAGCAGGATCTTGCGGTCCTTGAAGGCCGAGGGGACCACGTCTCCGTAGACGCGGCGTGCCTCCTCGGAGAACCATTCCAGGAAGGCGGAAGCGTAGGCGATCTCACCCAGAGACTCCTTCATAGGCTTGCCCTGAATTACAGACACGGGACCAACACCACATGGTGAGAGACCCACACGCATGCCCAGTTACAAAACATGTGGTTTGATACACACACTGACAGTTTTCTTTTTCAGCACAGTTGTATTCACTTAAATACTGTATGTTGCCAACTAATAAAAAATAAAAAAGACTAATATATACTCTCATTTTTTGATGGATAGCATGGATACCAAGTTAACATGTGGCTGCCACATACAAATGCCTGGACTTTGACATCTCCCGCAGTTGATGATTTCTTATCATGCACCCTCAAAGGACCCAAGAAGGAGTACTCACACATTCAAACGTGATCAGCTTAGCCAGGTCCTCCTTGTGCAGTGTCATCAGGTCGTACCATTTCCGCAGGAGCACGCTTCTCTCCTGGGGACCCAACAGACCGCAGAGGGAGCTCAGTGAGGTGAAAGATCCTCCTGAGTCTGTCTGGGAAAAATCTTTCTATCGCCGGCCGTTCGGCTCTAGCCCTGGGGTGCATACCACTTGTCAGGACAACAACATAGGACTTAGCAAAGAGAGCCCGCACTTGCAGATCTTCATAATAAAATGGATGTAGGTCATTGATATAGTAGCCTATGCGTTGAACTTGTTAATGTCAAGGGTGTATTCATTGAATAGTTCTAGCTTTTAGAGTAATACAAGCAGATTGTTTTGTATTGTTTAGTATAAAAGGTATAAGTACAGTGGAAATAGAGAAGAGACACGAAGATAGAGACATACTGAGGAATAAACAGGATATGGATAGACAAATGAGTGAGAACTAGGGAAGGGGATTGTTGTAACATTGCTGTCACTGGAGTGGAAAATAAAGCTGGCACCGCAACTATCTTGGAAGAAGACGAAACTGGAAAAAACTGGATCCTCTCAAAAACACAAGCTGGACCTGCATGTTCGGTCAAATTGTTGAGTGATTTATTAAATGAGAGTGTGAGCTCAAGGCTCCTAACTCCGCAATCAATCTTAACCAACACACTTGTGTGATCATGCACTTCGCTGGCAAGCTGATTGCAAGATCAGTACGACTCAGGAAATGTAGTTTCATAGTACTTCAATACATATTGATCCTTGACTCTCCGAATTATTCCAGTGTAAACAGCATGACATGGTTGCATGAGCACTGGTATGGTAAACCATGTATATAGTGCCTATGCCTATGCATGCACCATGCTGACATTATAACTGTAAAGACGATTTGCTAAAGGAAACGTTATTTTTTCAGTTTGACAGTGATTGTAATATGGCAACTGACCTCCACAAAGTCCAGCAGCATTTCATAAAAGGTTACAGTGCGTACGTAATTGGTTGGGAAGCCAAACAGTGTGACACATGGATGTAGTAAGATGTGGTTCCCTTTGAAGCAGTGTTTTGGTGGCCATGGTTGTAAATAATCACATGAAATGACCGTGCATTGTAGACAAGATAATGCAATAATGCATGTCAATGCAGACAGGGTGGCCTTCTGTGACAAAATAGATCATATCGATCGCAACCGGATTGCAATAAATAATTTTAATACCTTGGCTGTGTATTGCTTCCATGAATAGAATGCCTTGTAGGCTGCGTCGACCGCTGTTTTAGCTTCGGATGGACCGCAGTCTGCTACTTTTGCAATCTCTTCTCCTGTCGCTGGGTCCAACACTGAGAAGGACGAGGCAGCAGATATCCAACGCCCGTCTACATAGCCCTGACTACGTAGCAGTTGTGCAGAAATATCGAGGCTATACTCCCGATGCATGACAGCGGGTAGGCCTGTCAAAACCTGGCGGAGAAAACAGCGAGTCTGTATTAAACAGAAGCTACCCATTGCAGTTAATGCACTCTGTCTTCGAGGGTATGCAAATGGGATGCTCGCGTTTTGTTTGTGGAAATCTTCTGCAGTCAGTGCTGAATTTTTATAAGAGCTATAGGCTATCCGCGACTAAGTCAGTTTGAACCGGTCTCAAAAGCGGTCTTGCTAAACACGTGATCATTCACTAACACAATACTGGGCTTCTTAAGCAATTTTCATTCGGTTGTCTTCTCCCGACGATGCTAATGCTACATTATATAATTTTATCAATACATTGCAACCCATTTACAAAAGGTCTTAGGTCCAACAACCGTAACGCTGTAGATGGACAAGTCTACGTGAAAAAATGCATAACTGTCAGTATCAACTCAAATGTACATTGCAAATAATTTATACTGGAAGACTTTACATCCGTCAGTTCCATCAATTGTTTCCAGATTCAGCAGGAGCTACTTTCGCTTTAGCCTTGAACGCCCATCTACAAAACTACGCCGCAATGCAACGCAACCCCGTCTGCTTGAAAACATGACCACATGACCACATACCCGAAACGTGATTACATGTTTTTCTTATCCCATCATACACAATTGAATGACAAATTCCCAATGCAATTTTTATTAAAAAAACACGTTTAATCGGTATGCAAATCACCATTTCAATAACAAACAGTTTAATGGAAGTGCTACTTTAAAAATAACACCGACCAAAGAAACAGAACTAAACAAAGTAACAATACAAAATAAACAATTCTAGTATATGGTACTTGATGAGCTAACTAATCAAAAACGTATGTACACATTTACATATAAAAACATTTAGTTCTACAAATGTTAAAGTAAACAATTTGGCAACCCATGAACTCAACCACAACAATAAATACTCAAAACCTCTTTTCCAAATCTTGCCATTTTGACCTGCAAAACGTTCTTTAAAAAATGTCATGGTACAGTCAGGTTGTTAATTCCATCTTGTTTGGAAAATGATCCAAGTATTCAATGGGCATTTGTTATTGCCAGTCTGTGCACCCATTTTCCTGTGCACAAAAGGAACAATGAGAAACATTCTCCTAAATAATCCATAAAATGTATTTTCTATGATTTATTGAGGTAATTCTCTAAAATAATGGTGGCCAACAAAGTACAGATTCCGTAATAGCTGGTGAATTACATTGAAAAACTGAAATAAAAGATCAGAGTCAGGAATGAAGATTACACAGTGAAAACAAATGTATAAAAAATAGACAACAAAGTAGGCGGAGATAGACTGGTGGTTATACCGTAGGTTCATACATTCTCTTGATATTCCATTTACAGAACATTCATTTACACCATGGGTGCTAACTGCCCTCTGTCCAAGGTTCTTTTAAGAGATCAGCTGCAAAAAAAAAACAAATAAAACATCGCATTTATTTTAGAGCATTTCTATTTCATCTTGTATAAAATATTTCACTGGGATATCCATGTATATATCAGGTGGTTTCGAAGCAGAGGCTGCTGTCATCCCTTAGATTAAATCTTGTACAATCCAAACTAAGCATCCTACATTTGCTATATGGCATTGACTACTGATCTGAGAGCTAAAACAGTTGGTCACTTGTACATATGTTTCTAGGATTTAGTAAGTTTGCATGTAACTGCCAAATTGTTAAGAGGCCAGAAAACTCACCAATTTAACTGTCTTCTTGATGAAGTCTTTTCTACCAGTCAGGTCATATGCAGGGTACGTGTCGTACACCTAGGGTTTTAGAAAGGTTACAGAGATACATCCCTCAACAGAACAAGCCAATCATATCTGTAGAAGCCAATCACATCTGTAGAAGCCAATCAGGACATTGTGCTCCTTCAGACTGACCTTCTGGCAGATGTGCTTCATTGTCATCTCCTCCAGGTTGGCGTCTTTCAGTATGCTCTTCAACATCTCCTTCAACTGCTCGTCCGAAGGAGGCTTCTTGATCATCTTGATCAATGGCTCGTCATCGTCTGAGTTGTCGTCAACGACTATTTGAAGATGGAGAAACACAAACCAAAAAATTTCTAAATGACAAAAGGATGACTTTAGCGGAGAGGGATAACCTGGAGATGTTCCATTTATGTTCTTACCTGCGTCTTTGTCCGTGGTTATTTTCAGTCTGTTGCTGCTACTGTCTGCTTTCTTGGTCTTGGCTGCTGGCTTGGCTGCTGGCGCTTTCTTCGCTGGTGGTTTCTTTTTAGTCTGAGAGCAAACATAAAAATAAAAAAGATTATACAATTTTCAAGCCACCAGCTCCCTTTTAACCTTCCCTTCTTTCCTCTGTCCCTAACAGGCTATCAGTGAATACTTGAAGATCGAGTCTCTCACCTTTCTTGCTCTCTCAATTTCACTGTCGCTGTCTTTCTCGTTGTCAGATTGAGACATGGACTCTGAATCCGACACCACCTCTTGTGATTTATTTTTCGGGGGAGCCGTCACCTTTACCGGTCTCTTTTTGACAGGTGTGGTCTTCTTAGATGTGGCCTTCCCTTTGGCGGCTGGCTTCGACTTGGACGCCTGTTGGTAAAGAGGTTAGATTCACCTGAAACTTAAAATGCTGAAAATGTATTTTAGCCTGTCTCTTTAGCCTGGGGGAGGGGGTGGGGGCAGACAGCCCACCTTTTCCTCCTCTTCGACATCCATGTCATCATCAGAATCGTCCGTGTCTTCACTGGACATCTGCTCTTCCTTTTTGGCAGCTTTCCCACCCTTCTTCTCTGTCTCTGACTCGTCCAGCTCTGCGGTGACCCCTGGCTTGTCCTCTTCCTCATCCTCGTCCTCATCTTCACTGCTGGAGTCAGTGACAATGGCTTTGGACTTACTCTCTGCTTTGGACTTCCTGGGACTAGCACTCTTGGGTTTGGCTTTGGTCTTGCCTGTGGAGTCTTTGGAAGAGATGTTCTTCTTGGATTTCTTTTTCTTCTTCAAAATGACGAGCTGCAGAGGGGACATGTTCCAAATTGAAGCACAGGGATTTAGAACAAAGTTTCCATGGATAGGTAATCTACCAATAAAAGGCAGGAACGTCCGTGTGTCTGTTTCCTGCATGAAGCAGGTTGTTTGAAGAAGCGGTTTGCTGTTTGCGATAAACAAACATACAAATATTTACACGTTTGACAAAACAAGCTTAATTGTTTTGCCTTCCATATTTAACAAAAAATTGTGCCAACATGAGTGACACACAAGTGCTAGTCAGCTACTTTCACCGCACCTTTCCTGTGATTTTTGGCGCCATGAGGAAAGTCAGGATTCTGTCTGCAAGAACAGACTGGGTCCCCCCCCTCTCCAGGTCCAACACCTTGCAGATTGTCCTCAGTTTTGTGTTTGTTAACCTAAGTAAGGGAAGGAAGAAGTACTTTAAGTGGGAGACAACATTCTCATCGCTGCTAAAAGATGTCTTCAAAGGAATTCACTTAAAACTCAATGAGGGGTGCCACTTACTTTAACAGCATCTTCTGTTTTTTGGCATAGAGATCACTGTCGACATCAAATAGGAAGCCATTGAAAAGTCGCATGTTCTTTCTCATATTTGAAACCTGAAGGAGAACCGCATCATTACCCGACAGGTTCAGAACAGATCATTTTAACAATCCTTCAAGCGTGAGGCAACAAGTCATCAGAGATATCTATAAATCTGATCAAAAAATAAAATTAAAATATGCCACAGTAGTAAAACGTCATGTAAGGGTATACTAACAGCTCCGGGTCTGTCAAAAAGAATTTTGTGGAGAGGCTTCAGATCCGGAGGTTTCATCCTTCCAATTTGGTGGTTTGCTCTTGCAATATCTCCCAGTTTATCTCCTTTGCCTAAGAGAATGGCAGATAAGAGAGTAGCATGAATCTAGACAGCTTACCTCAAAGTCAAATGATCAATTGACAAGAACAAAGTTGTGTTGTACCATTTTCAATCTTAAGACGCTCCTTAGGTTTTGCAACTTGAAAATCCAATCTCTGCACAGTCTTCTTCTCCCGCTTCCCTTTAATGATGTCGTTGAGATCTGAAAGCAGGACCGGTCACCTTCATGTGCAATAACTACCATCAACTTCATACTTAACATCCCTTGATGCATACATCTAGAACAGGGGTGTCAAACTCATTTTCACCAAGGGCCACATCAGCATTATGGTTGCCGTCAAAGGGCCAGTTGTAACTATGATGTAACGTCACTAACGATGTAAAAACATGGTGTTTTTGTTGTAGCTTTTGTGAACATAGGGCCTATTATGCTGCAATTGAAGTCCGCCTTTTGATTCTTGGACAATCTGCTGTTTTTCTTGGAGGATAAATTTGCAAATTTTTCTCAGTGTTTGGTGACAAAATGCAAGCGCGCATATCGCAAGAGCAAAACTTTTTTTGTCCTTCATCTGAACGCAGAATAGCTTTTTGAGCTTTATGTAAAATAAACATTGCCGTTTTCCAATTGGTAAAACCTTGTCTAATGAAGGTGATGTCTTCATCATTTCTGGCTCCAAATTGTCGACAAGGGAAGCAGAAACATGCTAGCTTGGCTGAGTACTCTAACCAAGTTCGAGAGCGATACCAACTTGGGTTGAATGCCCGAGGACCTTGGCTGAAAATGCACATGGGGTACGTTCGCAGAACCGGCTGCATTGGAGTGCTGTCATTCAAACCATGCTCGTCTTCACCCAGTTAAACTTTGCGTTTAACACTGATGTGCATACACTGCTTTCTAGAGGCGGGATGTCGTCACTTTGCCGTAACACAATCGAAATGGATGGTGAGAGATGTCGTTTATGGTCAATGCACGCTGTAAAGCAGCGTAGACTTATTTCAATAGCCCATTAAGCTTCCGAGGGCCACATAAAATGACGTGGCGGGCCACATTTGGCCCGCGGGCCTTGAGTTTGACACCTGTGATCTGGAACATGTGCTATGGTTAACACAAGAATTGTGGAAATAGTTATCAGCCCCCAAAATGAGCTGGTTTGTTGTGTAGTGCTGGCTTTGAAAATCAGTCAAATTAGTAAGTGATTCTCTACATTATTTTGCTTAACCCACCAAACATTTGTTGTCGATTCCGTGGTTTTCTGCGACCATCCATGGAGTGCTCCTCGTCAGTTTTCTTTGGTTCCTCTTTTCCCTCCTCCATTAACTCCACCTTTTCATCTTTATCCTCAATCATGTTCTCACACTGTGCATCACTTGCGGACATGCCCTGGATTGGAACACATACACTTCGTTTAAGTACTTGTATGAAATATTGAGTTTGATGACCCTGTCAACATCACATAACATAATTCTGTAGATATCCATCATTGGGCTTTACGATGTATATTTCCGCACATTTACCGGTTCATTACGTTCCTTAACTAAAACAAATGAGGTCAATTACATTATTTTAAAACGTTTTCAATGCAATTTAACGCTAGATACGATTGGGAACAGTAGCCGGTTCAAGACCTGTAGCTTTAGGTCTTTTCAATATTTGACCCTCACTGTATGGATGGTAGCTATTAACATCAACAGTACATCACTACCTTGCTAACTTTATTTCTAAACTACCGTCTTAGTTCTGCTTGCTGCTTGTTGCTGCTTGTTCAAGAGTTGAGTGTGTGTTGACCAAGCCTTTTTCCTATTTATCTTTTAAAAAAAATTGGCGCGCAGCAGTTGCTCAGCACCAGCCGTCAAACTTTTGCCATCATCATCACGCAGATACTAATATCCCAGTTCAGCTAGCTAGTGACTACTGGTTAATATCTGTAAAACAACCAGCTGACTTAACACACAAGCTAGCAATCTATAAATACAACGACTTATTGACTTTTCGATAGTTAGCTAACGTTAACTCTGTAAACACCACGTCTAAAGGTAGCTAAGGTTAGCATGCTAGCCAGCACTCTGTAGTTAGCAAGCTAGCGATGTTGTGCCCATCACATAACCCGTCAGCAAATTAGCTATGTTTGAAAAACACTGGTTTTAAGCATAGGTTAAAAACACGTAAATGCTTCTTTTGTAACTAATGCTGACCAACATTGAACTTAACTAGCTAGTTACGTCTACGTTATTGTCATAGAGAGGCAAACATGATATCTCTAGACACTTTACCTTGATGTAAACAATGCGCTTGTGTGGCTCCTGTTTATTTTTTCGGTTTCCAAATGGCGGTTTGTGAAGTGGGTGGGTGTGAGCTCTCAGGGAACCACATCCCATTCGACCAGAGGGGATGACGTTTTACAAAGTTGAAAAATCAACCAATCCAGATGTTCCATCCTTTCTATTCCTATTCAGTTCTCTGGTTATGCTGCTTCGACTTGCCGTAGCCACTATCATAATGTGACAATGTACACTTTGTTCGTTGTCTGTCGCAAACTCATGGAAGCGGTCTGGCCAACCCTGTTCCTGTGAAGAAAACTGATTTCATGGCGTCAATCCGAGTCTAGCAGCTCATTCGGGAAAATGCATGCCAACACGTGAAATGTCGCCTCGGGGGGTTGTTTTGTACGCAGCAGAATGTTCATTCAAAATCTCACTCCAAGGTTTTTGAAAAGTTGGCAGCCCTGATGTGCATGCACGCATGATAAACCGTGCAGAAGTAGCCTATAAGCATATTCATGTACAACGTGGTTTAGAGCCTATAAGCTCTTAGCGTTAAGAGCTTCTTAACGAATCTAGGAAACCCTGCCAATATCTGAAACTGTAGGAACAGCCGTAGCCTCGTTTACGCGGCGCCGTTAGCCAATACATTTCAGCCCGGGTTCTACATCTGTAGAGAATATAGGAGAGCTGTAGCCTACATCTGCATGAACACAAGTTGAAACCCCGCAAATAAAATACGTTGATATCAAATTTTACAGTCTGGTTGGATTGAGAAATAATCTTAAACTGATGTAAATTCAACGTTTAAAAGCGGATTATGCATGCAGTTAAACTGTAGGCCTACATGTGCACATACCACCATTAAACAGCAGATGGTGACATTTTTGTTGTGTTCAGCGAGAAAATCTGATAACACCTCAGAATGATGTTTTAGGCTATGTAGGCCAATAGCCTACACGTATGTTTTGGAGAGTTGATTTACTTTTAAATGAGAAACACTTAGTAACCTAGCTATATTGCATCGTCCCCTTTCGTGATTCGACATAGGCTTTTCCGGATAGCTTACACTACCTAATTGCATGTGGGGTGAGCTGCATGTCAGACCTGTCGGCTAACTCATAATTGCCGTAGGAAATGGGGACAAGCCACCCTACAGACCACCAGAATAGTTGTAACAAGTGCATGTTGTACGCTAGCCCTATGGTTTATTCTTAGCGCTTCATCTTCCATGTTTAAAAAAGTAGAACAGTCGTATTACCATTATAGGCTATGGCAGGTGACAATCCATGGGTGTTTGTTTTTTGTAGCCTTCCCTACAAATGCTCAAGCCAAAATTCTACAGCATAAAAAATCACCCAAAACCTCTTGATGTCATTTTCTCTTGAGCATGGCATGCATTTACCATAGGCTTAATTGGTGTAGGATAGCCTATAGGCCTACTTAAACTCACTGACGCCTTATCATATTCATTAAACCATTCAAAAGAAACTAGCGTCCCATGCCATGCGTATAGGATAAACCCTTGATTTAATGTAAAATAATCTGCCATTTAAAGCCTCAAAAACATATTTGACTGTTTGAAGGACACGTGGTTGCGCTTTACAGAAAAGTGGAACAGCTGTTAATTTCCATGAGGTTTGATTCAAAAACCACAGTTCGTTGCCTAGCAGCTGCAGTCTGCTGCTGATTCGCTCTCTCCTTGACGGGTCTTGCTACACTATATTTTAAACACCACGAGAACCTGTGTTGACTTTGCTGTCTGCCTTCTCTTACTGCGCAAGATTGTGAAGTTTTATGTTTTCGGGATTTAATTGAAAATACAATAATATTAGAAGTAAAATAGTCTACTGCTGAAGATTGAACCATGGCAATTTTACTATTAAAAAACTACATTTGGTGTTTGTAATATGAGCTGAAACGGTTAAACGAATTAATGCACAGGTGAAGGACTTCTCACTAATAATGACGAGGACGATTCTCAGTTTATAGGTGAGATTGTTTTCTTTTCTGTAGGAACAATTGTTATGAAAGTAATCTGAAAGGATTTTCAGATTAAGTCAGGCTGTGCTTTCTGCTGGTTGTATGTTACATTTTACACCCTTATGAATTAACGATCACGGTAAGCGTTAGCGTGATGTACTACTCTTGTTGACATTAAAAGATAAAATGTCAAATGTATTCGTCAAATTCCACATGTAAATATGAATTTACTAGAGAGCATATTAGCCTATTTTGTTCATAATTAGAAACATTGCATGTTTTACTTTGATGTGCTTGCTTGTCTTACATGTCAGTCGTCTGTCACCCATGTGATGTGCTGGTGTTATTTTAGTAAGCCACCAATCATACTCAGTTCTTGGCCAGTTCATTCCAAGTTTTTCATCAGTGAGCAATGACCATACATTCATAAGTTTGATTGCCCAGGTGGGCAGATCCAATGTGTTTTTCGTGGTTGCATACTTTTTAGTATTTTTCTTAGGTAACCTTGGTCTATGCAGCAAATTTGATGTTAGTGGAAGAACAATTAATAATTTAGTTGTTGCATTAGAGCACGGGGTGTCCTAGATCATTTTGTAACTTCTTTTGGAGCCATTTGGGTTGGAACTAGACATTGCTTTTCAAATCAGCATTTAAACTTGGAAATATGCAAAACGATTGGTTTGCAGTTTGCTTACACACAGGTCGTGGGCATCCACAAACGTACATAAAGAGGAACATACTCCAAACTATATGGTTGTACGCATGTTTATGCTGGTTTTGCATTATTTCAGTGATGTATACCATATGCACAAAAAATGAATCTGTTAAAACTGCTCAGCTTTTGAGACCCTCTCAGTATCTCATCAGATAGTCTTATGAAATATGCAGGGTATTACATTACCACCATGACAGTGTTAGACAGTGGGACCTAACAAAGATGAATTAATGATTACAGGAATAGTAGCATTAGTTCTATTAATTAGGTAGGCCAGCTAAAATATTTAAATATCCACATAGAGCTTTTGAGGAAATAGGACACAGCCAGAGGCTCCCTCTCTTTCTCTTCATGTGATGCCTGATATGTCTTCATTTGCAGGAACTGACAAGGAGGCTTTAGAACCATTCAGGGAATGTATTCCTCAAGACCTCTGGGCATTTAAGTGGAGACTCCAAAAACAAAGTATTAGCAACTGCTTCTAGACAAGCAGCAGCGTAACCATGCCTTTTATAGTGAACGGATTACATAAAGTGGGACAGCAAACTGAAAGAGTGCTGACTGTTTTTTGGGGGAATTGTAAACGGCTCCTATTAAGCTGTCCAGTGCTCATAGCAAGCTTTTGTTGATAGTAGGCTACTAAGAGCAAGAGTAATTTCACTTGTAAAAAAAACGATATCAACTTGCAAACACTTGGTCTCTTTTAGTACCTGTCCTACAACATGCTCCCGTCATGAATACAAGCTGTCCATCCAGCCCAGCGGAGTTCTATGGGGACTGTTCCTCCCTTTTGTCCCTTGACTCCAGCGTCTTCTACAGTGAGGCCCTTCCGGTGTGCGACGACCCCCTAGACTTCTTCATCATTAATGTAGGTGGCAGCCGCTACGTGCTGTCCCAGGAGCTGTTGGCATCCTACCCGGAGACGCGCTTGGGCAAGCTGGCTCTGTCCACGCGGGACTCGGCCCTGGAGCTGTGTGACGATGCAGACTTCCTGGAGAATGAGTTCTTCTTCGATCGCAACTCGCAGACATTCCAGTATGTGATTTTTTTTGTTTAACAAATACATTTAATGTAACTTCTATTCAACCTTAATTTTCTGGTTTCAGTGGAAGTGGATACCCCCCGATGGCAAATTTGTGTAGCTCCTTGAGCTGCCACAGGAGATGTGAAGTAGCCTATGCCATTATGGCCAGAACATTCTATGCCTGTTATTTAGGTGCATCTGACAACTTTATCTTCCAACAACAGGTATGTGATGAACTACTACCGAACAGGCCACCTGCATGTGAGGGAGGAGCTGTGTGTGGTCTCCTTTCTGCAGGAGATTGAGTACTGGGGCATTGACGAGGTTGAAATTCACCCCTGCTGCCGTGACCGCTACTTCCGCCGCAAGGAGCTCAAGGAGAGCATGGACGTCCACCGCGAGGCCAAGGTTGACGACATAGAGGACGAGGACTTCTCGGGTGCCGCCTGCCCAGCTTATCGCCGCCAGCTGTGGGACGTGCTGGAGAAGCCAGACTCGTCACGCGCTGCCCGCACCTTTGGCATGCTCTCCATCTTCTTCGTGGTGGCGTCCATCATCAACATGGCACTCATCTCGCTGGACCTCGGACACCTCGAGGGTGGGGACTTCAACACAGCGGGGAATCCAACTGGTCCGCCGCTGATCTTGGACGTGTTGGAATACGCATGTGTGGTCTGGTTCACGGGCGAGCTGGGGCTGCGCTTCTTGTGCGTGCGCGACAAGTGTCGCTTTAGCCGAAGCGTGCCCAACGTGATCGACCTGCTGGCCATCCTCCCTTTCTATGTGACGCTGGCCGTGGAGAGCCTCCACGGGGACTCCAGTGAGCTGGAGAACATGGGCCGCGTGGTGCAGGTGCTGCGCCTCATGCGGGCCCTCCGCATGCTGAAGCTGGGACGACACTCCACAGGTACGGTGGTCGTTCGAGTGTATGACTAGAGATGACAAACAGGACTATTTCTATGTCTCCTTTTTATTTGGCATTGTTGTCATTGGACATGGCAGGATGAAAAAAATACACTTTAATAAGCGTATTTTATTTCAGCTGTGCTGGATTGGCCTTGCTTGGCCCAGAGGAACCAGGAGACTGTCAGTATCACTTCCAAAACTCATGCAAAGTTTTGAAAAATACTGTTTGACCCAGGTCCTGCTGTTGCAGCCTGTCTCTGCTCCTCTTCTACCATGTAACACTAGATCTAGGTAGAATCTAGGGGAGATAGAAAAGCCCACAATATAATCAAAGTAATGGATACTGGTTCCACACTTTTTTACACAAAACCTCTTTAGCAATGATTTTTATGAAGTAATCACATTGGCAGTAATCTATTTTAATACAAATTCAAGACATTCAGGAGTTTCAATTGACAGAAGACACTACATTATTGACATCTATTTATGATGTCACTATTTACAACAAGGCACAATTGTTGTCTCTTTGGAGAGATCACAGCATGATATTTATGTCTGTGAGAAAGGTTTTTCATGGTGTAACAGAAAGCCCTGGAGAGAGAATAAAGTGTGAGAAGACAGGCAGAGAGAGGGAGAAACAAATATAATCATTCAAACATTTCAGCAACATCTTTTGGGGATTGGGAGGAGGGGACTTGACTGAGTTCCTGAGTGAACGTGTGGGTGTATGTGTTTGCATTGAAGAGAGATGGAATGGGTTTGTGTGGATGTGGTTTTGTGTGAAATAGAGAGAAAGAGATTGAATATGTCTGAGTTTAATTGATTTGAGGTGTGTGTGCAAGTGTGTGTGTGTGTGTGTGTGCAGAGAAAGAGACTCAAGTAGTGTACAAGTAAAGTGTGACGAAAGTAAACATGTTTCTACTACATGAGAGAAAGAGCAGTGTGGGAAGACAGGGAGGGAGAGAGAAAGAGGGAGAAAGATGGAGAGCGGGAGCATGCACCACATCTCTTCCAATGAAGAGACAGAACTAGAGGGGTGGACGAGAGGTTTCAGGTCTGTACGTCTTTGATCGGCGGGACACTCACTTATAGTTGAGTTCACACAAGGCTATCATGGCAACACCATTTCTGAGGTAACGGATGATGTATTTAGAGCAAAGGGTGAATGTTGGATCTTGCTGGGATAAAAGTGTGACACCTTGTCCAACATATACTCACCACACAAATTAAACACAAACATTGTCACCCTCACAGTATGTTCCAAGCTGGATTCCAGTTAACACTTGGATCTGTTCGCCTGTCCACTTCCATTCTGCTCTGTGAACAGTGGAATATTGACAGTTCCATTCTACCGAGACCGATAAGACGTTCAGAACACAAGGAGGAAAGTAATTTGAGAACAGAGAATCACAATAACTGGAGATTGACATTTCCAAGATGTTATCAGGTCACCAGCACCATCCACAGGTAGCACAGACAATCTTTTTTAGCTCAGTATACTTTTGAATATATATATTGCCTGCATATGCTTGTCCCATTTTAATAAGGCACTTGCCCCTGCTCCGGATGTGTGTTTGTGTGTGTGTTCAGGCTTACACTGCTATGTTTGTGTGTGTGTGTGTTTGTGTGTGTATGTGTGTGTGTGTGTGTGTGTGTGTGCGGGCGAGTGGTTGTCTGTGTACTTCTTCATGGCTTGATCAGATCAAGGTTGGACAAACAAAAGCCAGACGAAAACAGAAACCAATACTTTATAAGCTCTGACGGAATCCCAATCTCATAAGTACACAGGCCTGAAATAATAAACATCTGTAGTCAGTCCTGTTAAGCAAGCATCTCAAATTCCTTCTTGCTTACAGATTCTTCCCTATTGGAAATCATCATTATAAGTTCCCATCAAATAAAATTAAGGGCATTTGGGAATTCAGTACATTGAGTTTTGATTGTTGTATAGCTAAAGAAAGATTGTTAACAAGAGATTTGTATGCTGTTGAAATGATCTGCCTAGCACTCCCAGTATATTGGTTCTGACAAACAAGTGAGCTCCTTAACTTAACTGGGAAACACTCTGTACTGCGTTGTTTAGAAACTCATTCTTCACCAACTGTGTGCAACAAAACCAAAGAAATGAGCGAAGCCTAGTTCAGGCATGGCACTCGAGCAGCGCGCCTCATTATGCTCATTAACTACACCTGTGTAAGCCTGCTTCAAGCCCATTGGTCCACGTCCGATAAGGTGGCATTACAAGGCTGCACGGATTCTTGCACAATCACTCCCGGTTGTTGTATTAGTGCTACTGCAACCCTCCCCCATATCCCCTGTGTTGTCTGTATGTTACTGTCTATCAGGGGGGATTATTACTCTTTTTGCTCCCTGCCTCATTCTGTGTGCTGCTTGCAAATGCTAGAGGCAGGCAGTGCTTCCCTCCCCCCCTAGATACATCTACTCTGCCAAACTCTATCACATTTCCATGCATATGGTTATCAAAAATGCTCAAATCAAATAACGTGTCTTGACTGAACTGTGGATATTGGTGTCTGTTCAGAATCACAAACTCAACTCTTGTTTCCCTAAATGTACTTACTCAATATGATCAGATACTTGAGCGATGAAGAAAATACTTGCATTTCCAGGGTGTGAACATATTCCTCCCGTCTGCTCAGAGGTGTGTATGTGTGTGTGTCTACACTTTTGCCTGCTGCTAGATTGCGTTTTTCTTTTCGTAACTGTGACAGTTTTTTTTTTAATTGCATACCTTGTTCATTAAGGCATGTTGTTCATTTACATTTACATTTATTCATTTAGCAGACGCTTTTATCCAAAGCGACTTCCAAGAGAGAGCTGTACAAAGTGCATAGGTCACTGATAATAATAATTGTTCATACAATAATAAGAGCAGTAATGTCTTTTAGACTGAGTGTGGTTGACCATTGTAAAATGTATTGTGAAACTGAGTCCACTCGTCAGGTGTGTTCGTTTTTCAGACTGCATCATGAAAAATTTGACAGTTGCTTTGGCAGGTTTTCTTCATCAAACCCAACACCTCTCACCTTGTCTCCCACCCCTCAGGCCTCAAGTCCCTGGGCATGACCATCGCCCAGTGCTATGAGGAGGTGGGCCTGCTCATCCTTTTCCTCTCCGTGGGCATCTCCATCTTCGCCACCGTCGAGTTCGCTCTGGAGCACGACCTGCCGGGCACCACCTTCTCCAGCGTGCCCTGCGCCTGGTGGTGGGCCACCACCTCCATGACCACGGTGGGCTACGGAGACATCCGGCCCGAAACCACCCCGGGCAAGGTGCTGGCCTTCCTCTGCATCCTGTCGGGCATCCTCATCCTGGCGCTGCCCATCGCCATCATCAACGACCGCTTCTCCGCCTGCTACTTCACCCTCAAGATGAAGGAGGCGGCGCTGCGCCACGGCGAGGCGCTCAAGAGGCTGGCGAGGGGCTCGGTAGGGGACGCGGGCGCCGATGGGGCGGACGGCAAGGGGGTGAACCTGAGGGACGCGTACGCCCGCAGCATGATGGAGATGCTGAGGTTGCAGGGCAGGGAAAGGGCCAGCACCAAGAGCAGTGGTGGGGAGGAGCTCTGGTGGTAGCACCCCCTCCGAGGGGGGGGCTTCTTGAGTGATGGTCAGTTAGAGAGAAGGGTCGGGGGGGTAGTGTGGAGGAAATGCCACTAGGGGCAGGGGAATAAGTTCAGTGTTAGTTCAGTGTGTGTCACAGAGCTCTGTCAGGACGATCAGAGGCTGTGGCAATTTGAATGTGAAAACGTCAATGTTCTTAGTCACTGAGGTTTTCACCCAACTCGCTGCAAAGTCCTCTTTTAGTCACACAGTGTCACAAAAAAACAACACTGTCCAAAACTCGTTTAAATATAGAAGTAACTTGGGTTCCTCAAACAAATCACATTTTTCGCGTTTTGTAAAGAACTTTTGTGTAGATGCCCTAGTTCAGTCAGACCTACTCAAACCAACCACCCAAAGAAGGTATAGGCTGAGTGTTAGAATCTAAGATATGAATATAAATTGGACCAATGGACTTGACATTCATCCCATCCATGTTCAACTCTTGGCAGACTCGCTGACTCAACATGGAACGTTACTACCAGGAGAACCAGCTAGAACTGAACAGGTTCCCAGCCCACTGCCTGAACTTGCCTCAAATGTAGAAAAGCCTGATATACTCCTGGGTGTGCTTTTTGAGCTGTACATTTGTCCAGGATATGTAAGTGAACAGCTCACTTGTAACAGGCAACCTTCAGTATAGTTCAAGTATTGAAGATCCTTCTGTGGCTTGATAAAAGGAAAATGGATGAATATAGCTGACAGAAGATGTATTTTTCAGAACTAAAGGGTATGAGTCTTCTATGTGTGAACTGCAACTGATATGTGAGTGAAATATCACAAGTTTGGGTGAAAATTGTATATTTCATCAGTCAGACAATTGAAAATCAATATGAGTGTTTGAAAAGTGTTGCATTGCATCTCTGAAGTGTGTAAAACAAATGTGTTACATGGAAAAAGCCCACAATATAATCAAAGTAATGGATACTGGTTGCAATTTTTTTTACACAAAACCTCTTTAGCAATGATTTTTATGAAGTAATCACATTGGCAGTAATAATTTTTTTAGATGCAAATTCAAGACATTCAGGAGTTTCAATTGACAGAAGACACTGCATTATTGACGTACACTATTTGCAACAAGGCACAATTGTTGTCTCTTTGGAGAGATCACAGCATGATATTTCTGTCTGTGAGAAAGGTTTTTCGTGGTGTAACAGAAAGCCCTGGAGAGAGAATAAAAAAGTGTGTGAGAAGACAGGAACAACACAGACAGGTGGCATTGACATACATTCAAGATAAATATTGTAAAAAAAAAAAAATGTTTTTGTGATAGAACCTTTATAGAACTACAAAACGTTTTTGGCATGGGTTAGGTCCATGGTCAGAAGAACCATCACAAAATCAAACCGATGTAGACCCTGTCTCTCTCACACTGCTGAGGGTATGATTGGTCTCCTGTAGTGAAATTGCCTTGGTATTGGTGTGTGTGTGTGTGTGTGTGTGTGTGTGTGTGTGTGTGTGTGTGTGTGTGTGTGTGTGTGTGTGTGTAGGGAGGGCTGATGACCTGATGCCAGTCCAGACTAGGGTGCAACAGGGTGGAACGAAAGGAATGCATCTAACGGTTTGGAACAGTGACCAAGAATACCTGAGTAATAGACTGGTTTTATGAGAAGTGATGGCTTACACACACGCACACACATTTCACAATTATAACCCCCGCACACCCTCCCGGTCTGTCTCAGGATCTCTCTTTTTCACTGTCTCTCCCGCATACATACCGCCTTGAGCTCTTTTTTGTACATACATTTTCAAAAGCTCAGTACCTCCTAAATGTTCTCTCTTACTGCCTGTATTTGTGTCTAAAGTGGAGAGATGATCCAGGCCATATTTATCCATGGTAAATTCACTTGAGATCTGAAGCTCTGCTTGAAATAGCTAATGCGGCATTTGAATGTGTTACATCAGGTACAGGGTGTTCTTGATTTATTTGATTCTGTTGCAGATCTCCTTTGTTGGTGAAGAGTGTGTGTAGGAAGAGCATAATCAGTTTCCTATTTCAGCATCTGTCCTTCTGTCTGGATTTTTTATATGGTATGATCTGTTCTGTGAATAATCAGAATTTTTTTCTGGCACACGCATGATCAAATCTAAAAAAGGATTTCCATAAAAAATGTTGTTAAAAAGTGGTTTCCCCCCTGACAGGCCCATAGTACTTTCCTTTTACCTTGCTGTAAAACCCTGGGTTGTAATCTTGGGTATGGAAGAGGAAGCGGAAATGGAAGGCTGCCTCAGTGATCTCTCAATGTTCCCTGTCAAAACAAAGCACATAATCAAGTCAAATTTTGACCTAAAAATACTGCCATCTCTAAACACTTAGTGACATCTCGCAATCCAAAAATACTCAAACCTGCAGCCTACTTTATAGTCTAGACAGATAAAGTAACTGAGAAATGCAAAGATGTTTTTCTGAGAGTGCACATGAGTGCATTTGTTCAGCATTAATGGCTGTTCGATGGCTGTTCGATGTCATTCAGATTCAGTGTGTGTCTCAGTAAATAGGTTTCAGGACATAGAAGACAAATGAAGTGATTGGTTGTCGTCGGCATGAGGAGGACAATGTACTTTTGGACCAGGCACCAAAGCAATTTCATTTCAACAAGCCTCCACATGTTCTTATGAACACAAATAATAAGGTAGTTGATTTGATCGGGAGCACCAGTCCACACATCTCACTCTCAGATGGGGCTATAGAAATAGACTTCTTTTGACCTGTATGTATTAGATTCACAGTGCTGTTGATGCCCCAACAGGTCCCAAACCTCTTTGAAACACATTTACATTGGCATGCACGCAGGGATGCACAGACAAGCACACTACTTAGCCGGGATGTGGAAAGAGAGAGAGAGAGAGAGAGAGAGCGAGAGAGAGAGAGAGAGAGAGAGAGAGAGAGAGAGAGAGAGAGAGAGAGAGAGAGAGAGAGAGAGAAATGAAAAGATCAGAGACCATGAGTGAGAGAGAGATTTCTCTCTCCAGGGAAATGGAGAGACTGCATTTTAAGTGATCAGGCACAGTCTAGGCTTGTCATAAGAGGGGGGTATGAAAACATCAGAGACCAGAGAGAGTGGAGAGACAGAGCGAGAGAAAGAGAGAGAGAAAGAGAGAGAGAGAGAGAGAGAGAGAGAGAGAGAGAGAGAGGGAGATAGCAAGAGAGATTCATGATCAGGAACTGTCTAGGCTCACCATGAAAGAAAAGGAGGGAAAAAAGATTTGAAACCAGAGAGAGAAAGAGAGAGATAGTTTTAACAGGCAGCAATCAGGCATTGTCTACACTTGGCGTGACGTCACAGTTTTCACCTCAGCTGTTTTATGGGTTGAATTGTTTCTGTAACCACTTCCTCTCACCGGATTCTTGTCAAATGAATCTGGACATCTGGAAAGAATCCCCTCGACATCTCAAACCCCTGTGGAGATCTCTGCCTGTAAACTTAGGTTACCTTTTCCAAAGCTCAAATCCACCATGTGATGTAGCAGTGCCAATGTTTTCCTTTCTCCAACAAGATAAGACTGTAGAGTGGTAAAATGTAAACGGTATGCAAGTACTAGGAGTTTGAACATAATTCCCTTTTTAGTGAGTTTTGGGTGAGTTGATTCATAACATGTCTTGTCCTGTTCCTGAGGTGAATATTGCTGGCATGGCTGGGAATGTTATTCTCGTGATATGTGTGTGTCTTCACCATCAGATGTTATGACAAGAAACATGGTTTTGCTCAGCTGCAATTGAGCCATTTCAAACACTAGAGAAACATATAGCTTTACACTGTAATTGTGGACATATCTATAATATTATAATAATATCAATATAACAATGCTAGGATGTTTGAGACCTCTAAACAGGGTTCAAACTGTGCAGACCCGTTGAAAAACGCAGACTGACCCGTTGTTGGCCGCTTCAAGCAGAGTATGAGAAATAGGTCAGAATGGAGGAGGACTTGGGAGTCTGTGTGTGTGGGTTGCTGGCATGAGCATGTCGTAATTCATTCATAAAAAGAAATGAATCTATGTATGTTTATCCATGAGTTCAGGTGGGAGTAAAGATGGCTGAGCGGTTAGGGAATCGGGCTAGTAATCAGAAGGTTGCCAGGTTGATTCCCGGCTGTGCAAAATGACGTTGTGTCTTTGGACAAGGCACTTCACCCTACTTGCCCTCGGGGGGAATGTCCCTGTACTTACTGTAAGTCGCTCTGGATAAGAGCGTCTGCTAAATGACTAAATATAAATGTCCGTCCGTCATCTACCGCTTGTCAGGGGGTCGGGTCGCGGGGGCAGCGACCTAAGTAGGGAGGCCCAGGCTTCCCTCTCCCCGGCCACTTCCACCAGCTCTTCCTGGGGGACCCTGAGGCGTTCCCAGGCCAGCCGAGAGACATAGTCCCTCCAGCGTGTCCTGGGTCTTCCCCGGGGCCTCTTCCAAGTGGGACGTAAATGTAAATGTAGTTCACCCAATACAGTATTGTGTGCTTTCAACACCCATTGGTCCTATGCTAGCTTATAGATTCTAATGTGGTTCTCAAAGACACCAACACACTGTAGGAACCCTAAAAGAGGCCAGGTGTTCCCTTGGGGAAGAAGAAAAGGACAGGACCTGCCAGGGGGCAAATTCACTGCTGGGAGAGAACATATATTATAAGACTGAGGCAGAGACCCACAGCAGAGAGCCAAAGCAACTTTCCCAAGTACATCTCCAAAGTTAGGAATGGCCTCTACACGACACGCTTATTGTGAAATATAAATGCACTCATGTGAATTGCTCTCTGTTGAACTGAACTTGATTCAAGAAATGTAGACTAACCTTAGCCTTGGAAACATCATGAGGGGAAAGTTGGTAGTCAGTTCTCACTCCGGTATTAAATATCTCTCGTATTTGGAACAATCCCCAGACCCTCGGCACAAAACTTTCATCCCAAACATCAAACATTGCTTCCTTAAATCCCAACGCTCTCCTCAAGGAGACATTATGCTCCGGCATATCCCAGGGTCCAATGTCATTTATTATGGGCTAGTTTCCCAGATCCTGAGAATACTTGGACTAATCCTAGATCAGAATAATGATTTTTTTCTTTTCTGAGCAGGCCATATTATAGGCTGGGGTTGGTATGTTCATGTACAGCCCTTTATGGCATTCCATTTTGAATGGTTAGTATTTATTCCTCTTCAAGTTCAAGCAAGCAGTATAAAACAACACTTCCATTATCCCACAGAATAGCACCACGAAGTTTAACAATGAATGGAATCCAGCTTCTGAGAGTGCACTCATGTTGCCATGTTATTAAATATAATCAGCCCACCAAAAGTGTTTCACTGGTACAACCTCTTTCCTCTCCTCCTGTTATGCCCACCTCCCTGACCTTTGAAGCCAGTAGGGACGACCCCCCAGCTTCGTCCTTGTAAGAATTCCCCTCTCTCTGCCTACATGCAGGATGTAAGTGGGTTAATGAGGCATCCCAAAAAGGGAATACTGAAACCTGGTATCCTATCCATCCTCCCTTTAATACAGCACAGCTTAATCCATCCATCTGGGAAGTATCTATTAGGTTTGTGGGCAGATTATCAGTTCTGTCCCTGCAAACCTTTCAACATTTTATTTTGTAATTCAACAATGGTTAAAAGTCTAGGGGTGAGGCAAAATCAACAAGACAGTATGACAAGTTATGGGCAATGAACGCTTTTTAGCACAGAACTCTCTGACAACAAGCAGAAGTGTGTGGTGCAAAAAAAAAAAGACAGCATGAGCACCACTTGGAATAGAGAGAACATTTTGGGTGTTTTGACATATTTTTCCGTTGGAGTGGGTGGAATATGCAAGCAAATTTCTGGAATCATGTCAATGTAAATCTTTGAGAATGATAGAATAGGTGGGTGTCCCTAATTCCAATGTGTTCTTGTGCTCATCCCCTTTCAGTGGATTTCTCTGTCCTCTGACCATGTTTTGTCCACTTGTTTAAACAACATGTCTCCTGCATTTGTTAAGTAAAGTATTGGTAGCTGAGTCAGGTATAACTCTACCAATTTGTAACCAGAACACAAAGTGGCATAATAATATTCTGGTATCCTCTGAATGAAGTGACAGTTTACTCGGAAAGTGTCAGCATTAGATAAGCCCATTTCCACCCAAAAAGACAGCAATTAGTAAGCGTGTAAAGCGCTGGATTATAACAGAGAGAGAGAGAGAGTTAACTGTCTTTACTTGCATTAATGTCTAAAGCAGACTCTCAATTTGGATCTAATCCAGTTCCAGCATTACAGACCTAATAGTCCTGAACAACTTGGAAGTCTGAAATAAGGCAGTTCAACGGTTCTTGTTTGTGTATTTCTTGAGTTTAAATATGTAACCATAATTCCAGACATTTCTGTATGTGTGTGCATCTGTGACTGGATATTCTTGTAAAGAAGATAAACAGCATTGGATATTGATAGAAAAAATTGGATAAGAGAGAGATGAGACCCAGAAAACAGAAAGAAAGGCACTAAACTGAAATTTATACTGAAATGACACCAGTTTCTGCAATCATTCCAACCCAATAAAATATAAATATTGTATATTATATGTTGTTTGAATGTAGTTTTTTAGGTGGCATATTGAGTATCTAGGTTATTGAGTCTGTTGTTTTCCTACAGTATAGTAGTTCCTACTATCAACTCTGGCTATAGCGGCTTGTCCTGGTTCTACAGTGTATGCAGGCAGGTGTACAGTACACTAAAGGGCTTGCTTCCCAGACTGAGGTGGTATCTGATCAGAAGAAGATGGCAGATGGATGTTGCAACACAATAGCTACTGATTGGGTAGGTTGTGTGCAAAGGTCTGTGAGAGAGATAAACATTAAACTCATTACCAACTAACTTCCACTAATTCCTCCTTGAACATGGCGACTACTATGGAAGCAAATCGTGACCAAAATTCAAATGAAAATGCATTTCCAGAAATGCATTTTCATTTTAAGAATGTGGCTGCATTATTTGACTCATAAATCAAATTAGTATTCAATCATCCTATTTGCATTTTAATTTTCTTCTTTAAGACTGCTCATTCTTTCCCTTAATTAAAATGAAAACGAAAAAGACATTTGAAATTTAATTTTCAAAATATGCCCCAGCAAATAGATACCAAAATTCAATTTGAAATGTAAAATTTGAAAATTAAAATGCATTTCCAGAAATGCATTTTCATTTTAAGAACGTGGCTGCAAAATCGTGACCACAATTCAAATTCAAATGCATTTCCAGAAATGCATTTTCATTTTCAAGAACGTGGCTGCAAAATCGTGACCACAATTCAAATTCAAATGCATTTCCAGAAATGCATTTTCATTTTAAGAACGTGGCTGCAAAATCGTGACCACAATTCAAATTCAAATGTATTTCCAGAAATGCATTTTCATTTTAAGAATGTGGCTGCATTATTTGACTCATAAATCAAATTAGTACTGATTAGTACTGAGCGGACATTGCATTTTCATTTTCATGTTCTGCCCGCAAAGAACTGCCCATAATTCGAAAACGAAAATGCATTCTGAGCGGCGCAGTTGAGTGACGTCAGTAGCCGCTCTTCTTCAGCTCCCTGCTGACCGAGCTACCCATCTTGTTCGGTAGGGGGCGGTGTGCACATACGCATTGCATTACATGGCAAATGTGCCGGGAAATTGATTGAATTGCCGGGTCTTTAGAGGACGCATCACAGATCATGGCGCTCCCTCAAATTGTGCAGACACTGATAGAATTAGCTGAGCTGGTAGAAACTAATAATATATCTGAGTCTGATGCCCGTGACCGAGTAGAACAAGTCACAGAGAGCTTGGCTGCATACTCTGCCGTCACAGACGTACACATTAATGAGGTTGCCATAGTAAACCTCTCTTCAGTCCTGGAACGGCTGGATGCTGTGGAGCCTCAAATGGGACGGGGACGACCAACCATCCACATCCCGTTCGAGTCCATCGAAAACTATTTATTCACAGCTCCGCTATGTCCTTTATTTTTAAACCATTTAATAAATAGTTTTCGATGGAATGGTCTGCACAATTTGAGGGAGCGCCATGATCTGTGATGCGTCCTCTAACGACCCGGCAATTCAATCAATTTCCCGGCACATTTGCCATGTAATGCAATGCGTATGTGCACACCGCCCCCTACCGAACAAGATGGGTAGCTCGGTCAGCAGGGAGCTGAAGAAGAGCGGCTACTGACGTCACTCAACTGCGCCGCTCAGAATGCATTTTCGTTTTCGAATTATGGGCAGTTCTTTGCGGGCAGAACATGAAAATGAAAATGCAATGTCCGCTCAGTACTAATCAGTACTAATTTGATTTATGAGTCAAATAATGCAGCCACATTCTTAAAATGAAAATGCATTTCTGGAAATACATTTGAATTTGAATTGTGGTCACGATTTTGCAGCCACGTTCTTAAAATGAAAATGCATTTCTGGAAATGCATTTGAATTTGAATTGTGGTCACGATTTTGCAGCCACGTTCTTGAAAATGAAAATGCATTTCTGGAAATGCATTTTCATTTTCAAATTTTACATTTCAAATTGAATTTTGGTATCTATTTGCTGGGGCATATTTTGAAAATTAAATTTCAAATGTCTTTTTCGTTTTCATTTTAATTAAGGGAAAGAATGAGCAGTCTTAAAGAAGAAAATGAAAATGCAAATAGGATGATTGAATACTAATTTGATTTATGAGTCAAATAATGCAGCCACATTCTTAAAATGAAAATGCATTTCTGGAAATGCATTTTCATTTGAATTTTGGTCACGATTTGCTTCCATAGACTACAAGGACAGCTGACTCCAACACTGAAGGCCCTCAAGGAAGATATAAATAACATCCTCTGAATTTTATAAGCAAATCAACTACAGTATCATGTACCATTTTATAAAAATATTAATATTCATATTTTCAATTGCAAATGAGTTATGGTTTAATGGATAAAATAAATACATGTTCATGACCAGACATATTTAACCTCCAAAGATGTGTATGCCCCTTGGGTAATGCCTCTGATCCAATCAAACATTGTCTTTGATCCACCCTCTAATCCATCCAAATGCTTTGGATCTGACAGGGAGCAGCCATTTCTCCATGAATCCATTGCCCCCCATGCAATAAAAAAAATGCTACTTAAAAATTACAGAAAACTTATGTCTGAATCTAAAAGGTATGAAAAATACTGTGAAAGATTAGTTGTGATGCATATTTTCAACCTAGAGTATTTAGATGTGATTCCAAACCTGAATGTGTAGGGCATGCTATGACAAGAGCAGACACATTATAGGCTATAATGATAAGGAATTAAACGTTTGTGACAGCAGCAAAATATGTAATAGCTGTGTAAAAATGTAATTCTTTCTTTCAGCCACAGGCAGAATTATTTGAAGCACCTCTCATTATTTTTCCAAGGCTCTTTTATATTCTATTCACAGTTTCATTCTAGAAAATGTCTCCTTCGCACAAAAATAAGTATTTTAGTCCCAGGCAAACTGAAGCTACAGCCTGCTCCTAATGATTGAAATATTTTTCACCAAGACATGGTGACTTACCCATGGAACATTGTTCAACATTGTCTTTACATTTTGTTATTTAACAGATGCGTTTATCCAAAGAGACGTACAAATTGTGCATTTAGCAAATGCAGCAGATTTCAACACAGTGGTTCCTAACCAATAGGTATTAAAAAATGTTTTGTTCTGATTACATTTACATTTATTAATTTAGCAGACGCTTTTATTCAAAGCGACTTCCAAGGGAGAGCTTTACAAAAGTGCATAGGTCAATGATCATAAACAACGAGATAGCCCCAAAAACATTGTGGTTTGTCAAAACATGAAGCATACATTGTGAAAAGCAAATAAGTGCCAATTGGAAGAAACATAAGAGCATGTAGTTAAACAAATTACAAATTAAACAACATGAACCTCAAAAGTGCAAAAGTGTAACTGTAGGAAAGCAAGCAACAATAATATAATTTACAGCGACTACAAGTAGTTAAATCAGTTAAAAACTAACCAACAAGTGCAACAAGTCCCTCAATAAGTGTCATTGTGTTCCTGGAGAAAATTTGATCCAACAAATCTTTCTTAAGTACCGTTGTACACCTGGAACAAGTGCGTCTTTAGCCTTTTCTTGGCAGGTACAGTCCCGTTCACCGCTCGGAAGTTCAGTACCAGGGTCTTGAATGTGATACGGGCCATGATGGGCAGCCAGTGAGGGGGGATAAGGAGCGGGGTAACATGGGAGCTCCTGTGTAGGTTGAAGACCAGACGGGCTGCTGCGTTCTGAATCCTCTGGAGAGGGCGAGTTGCGCATGCAGACCGGCGAGAAGCGAGTTGTAGTAGTCCAACTGGAGAGGACAAGTGCTTGGACTAGCAGCTGGGTGGAGTGCTCAGACAGGTATCTCCTAATCTTCCAGATGTTGTAGAGGGTGAATCTACACGACCGGGAGACTGCAGCAATGTGGGCCATGAGGGAGAGCTTACGTACTTGTACACACAACCTAATTTACATGAACTTAATATACATATGTATAGACAGTTTATGTTTAAAAACTGGTGGGAATCTGACTCGGCTCAGTTAGTTTCTGCTGTCACCTAGTGGAAATATCACAGAGGTGAGCTGAATGGTGTACAAAACGCTCAGCAGCAGAAAACGTTTTTTATTCCCCTGTGGAGACATCCCTTAGTCTGTTCTAAGGGGCATTTTCCCCATGAGAAACTACGAATATGTCTGATTTACCTCATTTTCTAAACAGGAATGGAACACTTGTTTAAGCTGGGATTCAGTACACCTGTGGTATATAATTTTTGATAGATAGATAGATAGATAGAGTACTTTATTCATCCCCGAAGGGAAATTAAGTTGTCATAGCAGCCGGTGTATTTGAATACAATAAAACACAATACAATACAATACAATAGAATAAAGTGCAAGGAGACAGGTTTAGTGCAGTTCTGTGATGGTGGCTCTGACAGAGGTAGATGAGTTGAACAGTCTTATTCAGCCTTACACCCCCACCCGCCACCTACGGTCTTCTTCAGACAACCGCCTGGTGGTCCCAGCGCTCAAGACCACTCGGTCCCAACACAAGCTCTTCTCCTGTCTGGCCCCCCAGTGGTGGAATCAACTCCCCACCTCCATCAGAGACACTGACTGTCTCCCCACCTTCAAGAAAAGGCTCAAGACACACTTGTTCCGGGAGTACAACGGTACATAGGAATGGTTTGCTGGTCCCAATGTTAGTTTCCTCAAGGATCACAATGACTCCTGCTTAGAGAACTCCTCTTGTTGGTCAGTGGTTACTGATTTAAATTGTTATATTCGCTGTGAAACATTTTTTACTGTTGCTTGCTTTTCTACAGGTACACTTGCACTTATAGCGATTAATTTTGTTTAATTGTAACTTGTTTAACTACATGCTCTTGTGGTTATTCCCTTTGGTACTTATTTTGGTTGTTCACAATCTGCTTCATGTTTTTGGGGCTATCTTGTTATTATCAGTGCCCTATGCACTTTGTAAAGCTCTCTCTTGGAAGTCGCTTTGGATAAAATCATCTGCTTGCTTAATGAATGAATGACATTGAAACCATCAGAAATGGTCCATTAGTGAGCGGTAATCGTTTTATGGCAGGGCTGGGCATTAGTCCCCCCATAAACGTTTCATATTGTTTATTTAATTGATTACTAGTGAGGTAACAAACCAGAAGTATCTCTGGATGTGAGTGAAATCAGAGTAGCTAAATTTCACTCCATTTTAAGGCCAAAACATGAGCACAATAACATTCTGTAAATTGAATAGTTATGTCATGTTATTTACCTGTGGAGGAAAGACTTTCCCCACTAACTAGGGTTGACGAGGCTGCTGATGAGCCACTAGGGGTATTACCAGAAAAATTGCATGTGCCATGTGTTGAGCACGTTGCTGTCAGAGGAGGAAGTTTATGGGCCTCCACACCCAAGAGCCCCCCCCATTTCCTGGACAAAACATCCAGGGAAGCTGTGGTTGAATTAAATGTAGATCTAATAGTGTGATAATGAAGAATGGGGTGTACAGATGACATTGAGCTAGGTCTTTAGGAAAATAAATTAACCAGAAATCGACACTGTACCCATTTTAACCACTTATCTAGTAAGGTCAACTAATTAAATGAAACCAATTTTTTTTTGAAAAAAACACCGTGTTTATTAAGACACCAAATAGTCCTGAATACTCAGGCACAATATTAAATACTTCGTTACGAAGTGGTCATGGTAAATTACTTTACAGTGGAAAAATGAAAATATCAGAACTCCCCGTCGGAATTCATAGGTAAAGCACCACAAAGTGTCTCAAGTGTGGCTGACCATCCCCCCCATTATAAACAAAAGCTAGTCCGTTTCAAAACACCCAAGATAGTTCATGTGGACAACGTGGCTCTCGATGCAGCTCGGTACACAATGTTTATCCAGTTCCTTTTGAAGAAAATGTCAAGCTGCCGTAGACGCTGTCACAGTGTGAGGCCAGAGAGATTTGAAAATCCATCACGACATGTAGACTACGGTTGTAGCTAGCTTTTGTCCAATGTACCAAACCAATCTTAGCGTCTAGATAGTAAACAAGGTTCAAATAGCTTGACAGGTAGCAATGATGCACTAACAGGCATAGCCATGGCATGGGGTAGTAAATGGTCAAATGAAAGGGGAGCACTAGCCCATCTCATGAGCAAAAACAATGTTCAATCAGACGTTCAAACATAAACATACGGTCAACTAGACTGAAACCTTATGGGAAATGTTTGCTAGCTAGCAAGCCAGCTAAACAAGGATGTACAGAAATTAGAAAAGCTAGCTAATTATATTTCATAAGTATTAACATTTACAACAGTTGCCAGTGGGTGGTTCTGTCCCTTCTACAGAACAGCCGGTTGTCCATACTGACTACTAATCGTGATAACAGTTTTAGCACTGCAGAGTCTCTGTCATTTTCGAATGGTCCCCACATTCGGTAGTAGAAAACTGCAGTCGCCTCACGGCTTCTTTGATTAAATTCCCAGACAATATTAATTCCTGAAGTAATTGATGTGGGTTGTCCTCTTCGACATTGACCCTCTTTCTGTTCCACGGTTTGAAATGGTCCCACTCTTGGTCACTTGACCCTGGGATGTTGTAGGGACTGGCTCGGCTGCTACGTTGCCCTCGTTTTCGAAGCCGCATGCAGCAACCGGTGCGTTTTTGAAGGATCGGCGCACCATTGTTGTTGTTCGGCTGTTTGACGTTGCTACTGCCGTTGAGACCGTGGAGACATGACATCGTCTTCTGATTAGCACTATTGTTGTGAAGCTGTAATGCTTCGCCAATTTTTGTGACCAAAGCATCCACTTCTTTAGAATCGACGGTAACAGACTGCTCCAGAAGGATGTAATTTTCTTTTAGACAAGGCATTTTCTTGTATTTGTGTTTTTCCTGGCAATTTTGTCGAAATGAATGAGAGCTTCGAACAACTCCCTGTTCTCGCCACGCTGCCCGACAGTAAGCAAAGCCTGCGGTTCATTTGTAAACAATGGATGACGTAGGATCCGGAATATACCATTTTGAATGGGGGTGACATTATTTCTCAAACTAAAATAAACATCTACATTTATAAAAAAAATATGGTTCTCTGTTAGTGATAATTTACAACGTTACTTTACCTCAGACTCATTTATAAATAATCACTTGTTTTTATTTAATTTTAATCTTCTTTATGCACAATCCTTTGGATTCCCCTAATTCTTTTTTTTTCTTGGAACATTCAGCCAACTGGACATTACATAACACTAACAGTAATGTCTTCCAGTGTAAAACAACTAGACGTAAACATACATATATTTTTACATTTAATCATCTACATCCAGTCCCATTGTATGACAATCCATCCATGACATTCAATGACATCAAGCAGTTTTGAATGTTTTTGACCCAAAAGTTTTATGTTGTCATGTAGTACTAATTTATTAGTAGCACAGATTAATAATCTTCATCTATACTGTTTGTGCATTGACCACACTGTGCAAACTAGGTTCTGTATGAAGTAGAATGAGGGAGTTGAAATGAATAGAACATGGAGTTCATTTCTGATTTCTCAGAACCCAGCACTAAAGCCCCAGGCTCCATTCAAAGAGCGCCCTCATGACCAAATAAGGAACTACTATCATGACCACGTGGTGCTTGCCTGTTTTGAAAAGCCAGCCAGCGGCAGGGCTCATTTGCCCTTCACTACTCTAATAACGTCCATCACTCTTTACAAGAAACAGCATGTGTGGTTTTGAAAACACAAACCATTTAACCAGTTATTCTAGATTAATTATTCAAATGAGAAAGCTACAAGTATTACTTTAACTTAATGTAAGGAGCCCCCTACAATAACAATGGTAGAATGTTTCCTCATCTCTTCCCCAGTCAGACGTGTGATAAACAGCTGCCACTGTTCAACAACAGATCCTGTTTGTCTCAACAGGCAGCTGGTTGTTCAGACTTCCCTGAAGATTGCTTCAGGAATGTTCCCATTACTAACGTGTGATTCTACCCTTGTATGCGAGAACGGGGAGGGGAAAACTAGAGGGAGCAGAATAGCCAACATGCCTATTCATCTGTGGAATCAACTTTGATAGGAGTAGGAGCTCTGCCATAGGCGGAGTTCAGCGGGTTTATTTCCTCCATTCACAGTTACCGGGCCAGCCGTAGTCTGTCATCAAACGTCTCTCTGGAATGTGAAGAGGCTGCATTCTCTGAGGGACAATAACAAAGAAATTGTTCGTTTTTTCCCGTAATTGAAAAACCCAGAGAGTCAAATCAGCCATTTGATCTAGAGAAGCTGATAGTGGGATCACACAGCTGTTCCTGTGATTACATTTAAAACCAGATAGACCTTTTAGGACAGACTCAGAACCTGCAGTAGAATAATGTATCTTTATCAAATCTATCTATTCAGTTCATACAAGGAGGATCCTAAACCAGTTTTTTAATAAGTACATTTCCCAGAACTACGGGTACCTCTCTAATAGAAAAATAATAATCTTACATAAAAATAATCACTGACATATGCCAATCACATAATGACAAGACATAGTTACATTAGGCATTAGAATGCAAATCTCTTTGTTATATCAATATCACATTTCCTTGTTTGCCCATGGACATGCTACAAAACATTGGCTCTAAACCCAGTTTGGCAACAGCCTAAGCAAATCATAAACTTATATGACCACATGGAATACATAAAAAGATTACGTGATGACAGTGTAAAGTTTCTTCAAGAGACCAGTGGGACTTATCGTTTTACTTCACCTTATGTTCCCCAAACTGAGGGGCTGTCCATCTTGATTCAGTGTCAAGAGTTATGCAACACAGTTGTTCTATGGGCATAGGAGTTTGTGAATGGGCTTTACTGCCTGTAAACCTTTGCAGCCCCAACCATGTTCCATACAGCTGATTGTGTACATTTGTACACAATGCTGAACGGAACACAACATATGAAGTAATAATTTCATTCAGAGTCAAGTCTATCAAGTATTTAACAAGAGGTTTGAGTGCACTTGTACTCCCTGGATACAAAAATAGCAGTTACTTTTTAACTGATTTTGCCCAAACAGTCTTGTTTGTTTCTCTCTGGTAATTGAATTTCCTTGAATGTTATATTCCTCCCTGTCAGGAGAGAAGGCAGAAGAGAAGTCTTTAGCCCTGTAGGACCCCTTGTTGTAAAATAACTATGTCACCTTTAGATTTTTAATTGCTAATTTCTTTTTTTGAAAGACCAAATGAATCCAATAGCATTGCAATGCAAGACAATAGGACCCATTGGTTATGTAAATGTAGTTGGCCTGTCGTTGCTTTGTGGTGTAACCATGAAATGCATCCCTGGAGGGAGGTTGTAGAACCAGTGTGGGATAAACGATCAGAACCCACTTGTGTATATATACAATACAATACTGTACTGTACTATACTATACTATACTATACTATACTATACTATACTATACTATACTATACTATACTATACTATACTATACTATACTATACTATACTAGATGTGTGCACTGACAAGAAATGTAAGTTCCTGTAAGCACAGAAGAACCTTCCAGATTCAGAGCCAGTGATGTATGTAAATGAAATTGTAATGATCCTGTAGGTTTACATTTTGTATTTGCCCAAAAAGACTTAATGTGAAAAGCATTGAAACCAATTGAAATCACATTAAATGAAAAGGAACACTCAAAATCGCCTACTGAGAAAGACATGGACTGTTAGGAGAAAGCTATGAAAAGGCTAACCATCTGGCCCCATTGCATTTCAATACTGGCCAGGTTCATGTTCTCATAAGGCTAAAGTTAGTCATTGCTGCCTCATACTTTCTCAACTACAGGTTGCACTCAGTGAACACCGTTTAAGAACTTAAGAAGAACTTTATACCTTATCTTACCACTCCAAAATTACACGCGTCCAAATACAGTCACACATTTTATATGTATAGTAATGGACGTACACATTCAACTCATAAAACAAGTCATAGTGGATTCAATTCTTTTTTGGACAAATTATACAAATACAACTGAACAGGAAATCCTGTTGTGCACAGTGGTCTCAACCTTTGCACATTGCAGAGATTCTAGGGTTAAACACGAAACATTGTTGAGGCTTGTTGTTGTCACATTATATAACTTCCTTTATGCACAAACACAGCAGCACATTTTTTGACCCCATGCTGATAGTAACTACATTCTGTACCTCCCAGAGCTGTTCATCCTGTCTGTCTCTCCATTTCCTGCTGCCTATGTCATGTACCAGACAGCAACCAAGTTAACTGTTGTATCTGAATACACTCTCTATTAATGTGAGGGCAAAGTTTATCATGAAAGCGTTTCTGTTTGTATTGCTTGTATGCTAGTGCTGCATCCAACAGAGATTCATACTTGCGTCCACTTTCATGCAACTACACGGATGCAATTGTTTCTACTCCCACAGCTTTTATGATTAATACACACATGTTCTACTCCTGCTAGTTCTACTAAGTGGCCCAGGCTGGAGGGGCTGTGATAAGATCCTTTAAAGTGCAATCAAAGGACCTGGAAAGGTATGGGTTAGACGTGTTATTGTTTGAAGTTAAAGAGCCAACATTATACACCCAGGCACACACACACACACACACTCATGTCCTAATGTAATGCAATTTTCTTTTGCTTTTATTGTTGTCAAAACACAAAGTGGACTAGAGCCAGGTAACCTTGGAGATAATCCTTGTCTTAGTAAGTAAGCTTGAAAACCAAAGCGGTAGAGCGTGAATAGCTGTTAGTATAGAGATTGTAGTTCTCTATCCTACTTAGAGCAAGATAGCATAGATTAGTTGGCTATATAGCCTTACTTCCTGATAATATTAATGAGGCATATTGTGGGCCACACACCACAAGAAAATACAATGAACAAAGTCCCGGAAAAAGGAGCATCAGGTCATCAAACTCTCATTGTAACCCACTGTACCAGTAGTCAAATTGTTGTTGTTCTGGTTGGTGTAATTGTTCTTGTTCGATGCAAAGAAGGCATTCAGCAAAATGGATGAATTGGGAGCCAGCCTTCTCTCTCTATTTCAAAGTCTTGATTTGACAATTCATGATATTTTGGCAGGCCCTATGTCACATTAGATTGTATGTGCCGTATGTTAGAGAGAGAGAGAGGGATATAAGATGAAGTCATGTCTATCATTTACACTCCCTGATTCATCCAAAATAAGCAATGAAGAAGCAGCGATAGAATCACACTACAGTCACAGTCAACGTTGAGCCCAGGAATCCGCCCAGCAGCATGGCCATGCTCTGGGCAACTTGTCACCGCCCCTCCTCCCACCCTCAGCTAGCATGGAGCTAAGCCTTAGCAACCCAATCTGTCCAGCCCGTCACAACAAAACCCAGCGGGAGCCTGGGAAACAAACGGATGAGGGGGAGGGGAAAAGGGGGGAAGGGAGGAGAGGTGGATGGATTAGTTGCAGACACACATTAGGAAGTGTGTGTGTGTGTGACAGAGAGAGAATTAGAGAGAAAGAGAGACAGAGGGTATGAGACAGAATGTGTGTTTTTTATGAGATTCCAGCTCTCTTTGAGCTCATAGACTTAAAACTGCCTTTAGCTGATAGGTTTGGTAGATGTTTGTGTGTGTACATGAGAGACATTGCAGGCACTCAAGGGAGGACAGAGACTTGTGTGTATATATACAAGACAGCCTCTGCTCTGTGAATTGTGAGAGTGTCTGTGCTGTTTGCTTGTCTGTTGGTCTGTCTTTGTCAGCTCAAATTCAGTCTGTGTATTTAGCGCAAAAAAATATTCCCAAAAACACCATAACAAGTTTGTAGTTTGTGACTCTGCAAATGTGCCACACCACTGCAAAGACACTAATTATAGAAAAAATATAAATCATTAAACCTGTCAAACAAAATCCAACATGACTATCAATAGCTAGTCTTTAACTCCTCACCTGAGTTGATTGTGGTTGGTGTCACATAATGCCAACCCTGAGGTCTGCTAACTCTTATTGAGGTACTGGGCCTTGCTTTCTTTTGCACAGTTGTTTTTGGTCAGGGCCACACTTGTCACAGTCAGTTACTATTTCCAAGAATCCTTCTTGCCCCCCTCCTCCTCCCTTACTCTGTGGCCTTTCCTGGCTTCTAATCGAGTGGTGGGGGCCAAGTTTTGTGTTGTCCTGCCGTTGCATGGGCGGGGAGCACGTGTTTTGTAGCGGCCGGCGATATGCACTCGCTGCCCTTAGATAATTGGCCGCCTGCCAGCTCCGGCAGCCAATCTGCTATGTTTACCCTGCGAAGAGCTCTGCTCTCTCCCTTCCTCCACTCCTCCCTACTGTGCTGCTCCCTTTCTCTCCCTCTTTCTGTCTCACTCACTCGCTTTCTCACCTCACTTGTTTTCTCACCTCACTTGTTTTCTTCCTTACTCTGTGATGATTTCTCCTTGTCTTTGACTTTCACCTGGTCTCTCTTAACCAACTACTCCCCTCTCTCTTTCTTCTCCATCTGTAGCCACTCTTGTTCCCTCCACACTACCTCTCTCTCTCTCTCTCTCTCTCTCTCTCTCTCTCTCTCTCTCTCTCTCTCTCTCTCTCTCTCTCTCTCTCTCTCTCTCCTTCTCTGGCATGAGTCCAGTTCAAAGGGCAGCAGTCACAAAAGCTGTGAGGGAAGAACAACACGTTAAGGCTGTCATCTCTCCATCTATCTATCTTCCAGGTCCGTGGCCACTCTTGACACCCAGAGGAGGCCAATGATCCGTTTTTGGCCACACTTCAGAAGCCATTATCCAATACAACACCCAGTGGATTATGTTGCAATCGTTGTCGGAGCTGTCTTCCCGCCTTCCGACACGTGCAATAAAATGTTGTGCCTGCTTCTTGGATACTGGAAGATGGACAGTTTTCTGTTTCCGTCTGTGGATTATAGAATCTAAGCCTAAAAATGAGACCTTACCAATTCATAAACGAGAAAACAAACCACAATGTGGATGCAGGCAGGGTATTTTCGGGAGACACCGGAGACCCTGTTTGATCCCATCCAAACAAAGCATGTTGTGTGATTGAAATATAATTCTCATCCCCTTTTCAAATGCAAATTCAAAGTATTCCACATGAATGTGGTGTCTGCTAACACTGAGCATGACATAGATTCTTGTGGTGACTGATGAGTCTGAATAGGAGAAGTGGACCCAACTGCCAAACGAACATGGTCAAGTGAAGTAACAGTCAGAGAAACAACCCAGCAGACAAATCGATACATTGACTCAGACAACCTATTTCAAAACGGCAGTCTCCGATACGAAAGCTAGTTAGCCAGTAGCGGCCTTGTTTTCTAAGAATATCGTTGGTACACAGCTGGCCTTCGTTCAACATTGTCAACAGTATGGCTGGAAGCAGGTGGGACATGGCAAAAGTCGACCAGTTGTATATTTAGGAGCAAGGCCAGTTATGACATAGCTTGTTGGTACATGAGACTGGCATGGCTACCACATTGCATACAAGTGTACCTTTGACACAGATTGTGAGGCTTGACCCATGAATTGGCCACACAGTCTCTCTGTCCGTCTGTCTGTCTGTCTGACATTGAGACTGGTGTTGTAATAGAGGAGAATGTTTTATACCTTGGGCCTAGCAAGGTCAAGGGTATCAGTCACTCCCCCCCCCCCCCCCCCCCCCCCCCCCCCCCTCTCTCTCTCTCTCTCTCTCGCTCTCTCTCTCATTCCCTCGCTTTGGTAACTCATCTTCTCTTTCTCCCTTTCCCTTCCACTCCCCCTCTCTCTCACATTTTTGTCTAAACTCTCCAAGAGGCACTCCCTTTTTCAGTGTTTTTTCTGTAGGCCATAGACCACAATGCTAAGAGTGCCTAAGAGTAAATGTCTTTAAAGACAAATCAAATAATAATAAAAACATGTCATTTGTAAAACACAACCTCTAACAGTGCACACAGCAAACATACCAGTTCTGAAAGACTAATACGATTCATAAAAAGCTTTGACAAACATAGCTGAATGAATTTATAAACACACATCATCAGAAAAGACATTACTGTTGTCAGGAATCAAATAATATTGTATTTGTATAGCCCTGTTTACAAGCAATGTCACAGAGGGCTTCAAATGTCCTCAGAACTGCACAACAACCAACCCCAAAAAGTTCTTATGTGTAAGACCCCTGTTTGTATTTTGTATCAACCAGTACATTTTAAGTTTGACACTCAAATGAATGAAAACCCAAACCCACATATATTGAATATTGTTATATACTGTAACAGTACAACTAAGTACAGTGTGCCCCTGAAAATGCATAGTCATGGGAAGGTGTATCCACTTCATGCTCTCAAGCTCAGACATAGTGAAACACATGGAGCAGACACGTGTGCTATGCTTGGTATGTGCTTGAAATTCTGCATGCAGTCATACGACATGTATCAGTGACAGTGCATGCGCGCAAAGAGAACTCAATGGCCTTCTCGTGGTACACCCACAAGTGTTTATGTATAAACAATGAAGTCTGATAGACTTCACATTGAAAGACATGCACACATACTCACACACAGTCTGATTTTCTGTTTATCACCTTTTAAACAAAGCAAATCAACAATGTCATAAATGTTTATCTGTCTCCTTTCTACTGTATCATAAAAATATAAATACTCTCATACGGTACATGATGTACAGTCTTAGCAGCTAACGTTTCATACACCACATATACCACAACATGTATTGGATTATTATTTTCCTTCCCATACTTTGAGATAACAATGTACTCTGTGCAGTGAAACGCTGTGCTGTGTGGTATAAATCGAATTCATTCTTTTGACCTTTCAAACTTTTTTATTTAGCAAAAAGGTTTTCTTTTTAGTAGTTCTACAGAAGCAACTGGTATTTTACTGCTTTGGGTTCATGCAGTTTATAACAACAACTTAACACTCCTGACTTTTCTTTTCTCTTTAGCCTTAAAACATGACTTAATTGTGAACTTTGACAGTAAAGGACTTTGCTCACGCTCTTCCCCACCAGAAGGATAGGGTGATGTGACCCTCCCCACTCTCTCCCCTGTTTTGTCCACGTGCCTGTGTAGTTCCAGAGGCAGGCCAGTCTATGGGTGAGCAAGGTTGTTTTGGTCATATGATCCTAAGTTTCTACACAGGCTAGTCTAGCTGGCTGTAATCAGATAGAGATACCATGACACCAGTGTTTATAAAAAGGAAAGCTACAACACACCCTTCTCCTTCTCTTGCCCTGCCTCCTCAACCACTCTTGTCTGTTTTGATAGCTTTTCACTGCGCTTTCCCTCAGGGTGTCAGGTTATTTGCCTGTACAGAAGCACATGTACCTACAGCTTCTACGCGTGCACACAAAAACATACACCCACCCACTCAGAGTGCAGACTCGCATTCATGCACGCATTCACTCACACACACACACACCTATACACCACACACACACTAAAACACTCACTGATTTATTTACTCCCTCACTAAATATACATGTGCGTACATACACATACATACAAAAACACTCACTCGCACACACACACATGCACACAAACACATACATACACCCACTCAGATATGGTGCAAAGTCACACATTGAAATTCATGTTGAGCTGTAGTAAACATTGCCACGTTTCTTGGCTCCACCCCTTCTCACAGAGAAATCCTGTTTGCTTGTGATTGGCAACTTCTCCACTCCTCTTATTTTCTATTGGCTGAGTCTTTTCTTCATGCAGAAATTCCAGGTGCCTTATACACACAATACATATGTTCAAAGGGTGCTCGGAGTCACGCTTTAGGAGCACATAAAAAACACACGTTTTGGTGCGTGTGTCTGTACATTTGCTGTAATTTGGAAGTTTTGCCATAATTTCAGAACCTTTACTCATTCACACACACAAAACATACACTGTTCTGTATGCATTTCTAGTATATTGTATATAGAGTCCAATAAAAATTACAGAAGTCAAGAAACTTGTTGTTATATTCACATACATTAGAAGATTTCCGTTTTGGCACAAAGAGTGTAGCCTGGTCGTAACCAGACCCTCGTACATTTCATTTGTACAGAGGGTCTGGGATCGCTCCATTGACAAACGTTAACTTCCTTGAAGGCGGGTCCTCTGTTGAAGTTTAAAACTATTGGATCTGCCCAGAGCCACTCTGATTTGCCATAACCAATCGCAAGCGTTCGCCTTAGCCAACTCCTTCACCACTACTGTAACGGAGCTAGCTGCCGTAGCTGGAAAATCAAACTTTTCCCGAACCCCGTGGGGAGGAGGGCCACAACATCATGGCCACCAACAAAACTCAGCAAGGGAATGTTCTTGCTCCGGCTTTAACCTATGGATATTCGGCAGTGTTGCCACAGCCGCAGAATAGCTTCGCTCGCATCTTTCTCCGCCGCCATTACTGAACTACTCAAACTAGTGCACGACATTAACGTCATCATTCTCAGCCACTCCCTCTGTTCGCTGATTGGACCTACAATTTTTTTTTCTTTCTGAAAACCGACTTCAAAGTCAAATTCCCAGACCTAGTACAGAAGGAAAATCCAAATTGAGCGGAAGTACGTAGGAGGGCAGAACCAGGCTTCAAAGAGTGGGATCTTGGTACACAATTATTTTAGATTTTCCAAATTGCCACTAGAGAGCAGTATATCCTTGATCAAGTTACATGTTTAACAACTCAGGAGTCAGGTGGCTGAGTGGTTAGGGAATTGGGCTACTAATCAGAGGGTTGCCAGTACGATTCCTGGTCGTGCCAAATTACGTTGAGTCCTTGGGCAAGCCACTTCACCCTACTTGCCTCGGGGGGAAAGTCCCTGTACTTACTGTAAGTCACTCTGGATAAGAGCGTCTGCTAAATAGCTAAATGTACATTTGTTTACCTGTGCAACCTTACCTCACAATCCATTCTTAACACCGTAAACGTGATTTTGAATCCTTAGATGTCATATAATGTTTAAAATACACTACAACAAAAACTGACACTAGTCTCCATAGTCCCTTACACCTACATGTCATTTTTATTCACTATCCATTGGAAATATCAAATAATTAGAATAAAAGGATAACATACAGATTTTCTAAGGGGAAGTGTTCTTTGTTGCATCATGTTAATGACATGCTGGATCCAATGTGGCTCAGGAGGGGTTGTATTTTCAATCGTGGCTCTGAATCAAAGTACAGTTTAAAATGCCTCTCACTCAGAGAAGAGGATAGGGGATGGGAACCCGCACTAGATGCAAGGCAAGGGGCTAGGAGCCTGGGGCCAATGCAGGGCTGGAGGGTGCTGGGCCAGTGCAGGGCTGGAGGGGGCTGCGGCCAGTGCAGGGCTGGAGGGTGCTGGGGGCAGTGCAGGGCTGGAGGGTGCTGGGGGCAGTGCAGGGCTGGAGGGGGCTGGGGGGAGTGCAGGGCTGGAGGGGGCTGGGGCCAGTGCAGGGCTGGAGGGTGCTGGGGGCAGTGCAGGGCTGAAGGGTGCTGGGGGGAGTGCAGGGCTGGAGGGGGCTGGGGCCAGTGCAGGGCTGGAGGGGGCTGGGGCCAGTGCAGGGCTGGAGGGGGCTGGGGGGAGTGCAGGGCTGGAGGGGGCTGGGGGGAGTGCAGGGCTGGAGGGGGCTGGGGCCAGTGCAGGGCTGGAGGGTGCTGGGGGCAGTGCAGGGCTGAAGGTTGCGAAGGGCAGTGCAGGGCTGGAGGGTGCTGGGGCAAGTGCAGGGCTGGAGGGTGCTGGGGGTAGTGCAGGTCTGGAGGGTGATGGGGGCAGTGCAGGGTATAAAGGGCTGGGACAAGACTGTTAAATATTTAACACTTTTTTTTATATTTAACTAATTTAACACTTCTCCGGACTACTTTAATTGTAAATAAAACCACAAGGTGGAGATGTGAAAGTACACTGGTTTAAACATGCCTCCAATCATCAAAGGCTGGGACTAGTTGGTTGGGTGCACGGAGAAATTATGTTTGATAATTGAAATCTTTGGTTTTTCCTGTCAACAATAGGCCTGCTCATACATGTGCTTAAAAGTCTCTGTTAAGTACATTTTTTTTATCATGTAGTGCACAGAATCGAAGAAGTCAAGGACGTTTATTACTTGCAGCATGGAGTATGTGGAGGCTGAAGTCTGTCACCTTTGAATGTCAGCTAGTCAGTCTAAAGCTTGTGGAAAGTTTCTTGCTTTGTTTGTTTGTTTGTGTTTTTGATACCTGCTCTTCAAACATTCAACGATCAAACAATCAGCATATTTAAGCAAGGCATGAACTTAAGACAAACAAGAACCTTTCTTAGGTGATACATTTACACTACATTTATGCATTTAGGAGACACTTTTATCCAATGCGACTTCCAAGACAGAGCTTTACAAAAGTGCATAGGTCACTGATCATAACAACGAGATAGCCCCAAACATTGCAGGTAGCCAAAACATGAAACATACATTGTGAAAACCAAATGACTCCCAAAGGGAAGAACCATAAGTAGTTACAAGTTAAAACTAAATAACATGAACCTCAAGTGCTAAGGTGTACCTGTAGAAAACTGACACTAGTCTCCATAGTCCCTTACACCTACATGTCATTTTTATTCACTATCCATTGGAAATATCAAATAATTAGAATAAAAGGATAACATACAGATTTTCTAAGGGGAAGTGTTCTTTGTTGCATCATGTTAATGACATGCTGGATCCAATGTGGCTCAGGAGGGGTTGTATTTTCAATCGTGGCTCTGAATCAAAGTACAGTTTAAAATGCCTCTCACTCAGAGAAGAGGATAGGGGATGGGAACCCGCACTAGATGCAAGGCAAGGGGCTAGGAGCCTGGGGCCAATGCAGGGCTGGAGGGTGCTGGGCCAGTGCAGGGCTGGAGGGGGCTGCGGCCAGTGCAGGGCTGGAGGGTGCTGGGGGCAGTGCAGGGCTGGAGGGTGCTGGGGGCAGTGCAGGGCTGGAGGGGGCTGGGGGGAGTGCAGGGCTGGAGGGGGCTGGGGCCAGTGCAGGGCTGGAGGGTGCTGGGGGCAGTGCAGGGCTGAAGGGTGCTGGGGGGAGTGCAGGGCTGGAGGGGGCTGGGGCCAGTGCAGGGCTGGAGGGGGCTGGGGCCAGTGCAGGGCTGGAGGGGGCTGGGGGGAGTGCAGGGCTGGAGGGGGCTGGGGCCAGTGCAGGGCTGGAGGGGGCTGGGGCCAGTGCAGGGCTGGAGGGTGCTGGGGGCAGTGCAGGGCTGAAGGGTGCTGGGGGGAGTGCAGGGCTGGAGGGGGCTGGGGCCAGTGCAGGGCTGGAGGGGGCTGGGGCCAGTGCAGGGCTGGAGGGGGCTGGGGGGAGTGCAGGGCTGGAGGGGGCTGGGGCCAGTGCAGGGCTGGAGGGTGCTGGGGGCAGTGCAGGGCTGGAGGGTGCTGGGGCCAGTGCAGGGCTGGAGGGTCCTGGGGGCAGTGCAGGGCTGAAGGTTGCGAAGGGCAGTGCAGGGCTGGAGGGTGCTGGGCCAGTGCAGGGCTGGAGGGTCCTGGGGGCAGTGCAGGGCTGGAGGTTGCGAAGGGCAGTGCAGGGCTGGAGGGGGCTGGGGCCAGTGCAGGGCTGGAGGGTCCTGGGGGCAGTGCAGGGCTGAAGGTTGCGAAGGGCAGTGCAGGGCTGGAGGGTGCTGGGGCAAGTGCAGGGCTGGAGGGTGCTGGGGGTAGTGCAGGTCTGGAGGGTGATGGGGGCAGTGCAGGGTATAAAGGGCTGGGACAAGACTGTTAAATATTTAACACTTTTTTTTTATATTTAACTAATTTAACACTTCTCCGGACTACTTTAATTGTAAATAAAACCACAAGGTGGAGATGTGAAAGTACACTGGTTTAAACATGCCTCCAATCATCAAAGGCTGGGACTAGTTGGTTGGGTGCACGGAGAAATTATGTTTGATAATTGAAATCTTTGGTTTTTCCTGTCAACAATAGGCCTGCTCATACATGTGCTTAAAAGTCTCTGTTAAGTACATTTTTTTTATCATGTAGTGCACAGAATCGAAGAAGTCAAGGACGTTTATTACTTGCAGCATGGAGTATGTGGAGGCTGAAGTCTGTCACCTTTGAATGTCAGCTAGTCAGTCTAAAGCTTGTGGAAAGTTTCTTGCTTTGTTTGTTTGTTTGTGTTTTTGATACCTGCTCTTCAAACATTCAACGATCAAACAATCAGCATATTTAAGCAAGGCATGAACTTAAGACAAACAAGAACCTTTCTTAGGTGATACATTTACACTACATTTATGCATTTAGGAGACACTTTTATCCAATGCGACTTCCAAGACAGAGCTTTACAAAAGTGCATAGGTCACTGATCATAACAACGAGATAGCCCCAAACATTGCAGGTAGCCAAAACATGAAACATACATTGTGAAAACCAAATGACTCCCAAAGGGAAGAACCATAAGTAGTTACAAGTTAAAACTAAATAACATGAACCTCAAAAGTGCTAAGGTGTACCTGTAGAAAAAGCAAGCAACAATAATACATTTCACAGCAAGTAGAATCATTTTAAGTCAGTTTCAACTAACCAACAAGAGCAACAAGTCTCTCAGTAAGAGTCATTGTGATCCTGGAGGAAACATCAGGTCCGGCCAATCATTCCTAGTACCGTTGTACTCTGACAAGGGTGTCTCGATCCTTTTTTTGACAGTGGGGAGACATTCAGTGTCTGATGGTCTCTGGTGTCTGGATGGTGTCTGGGTAGGTTGAAGACCAGACTGGCTGCCGCGTTCTCAATCCTCTGGAGAGGGCGGGTTGCGCATGCAGGGAGACCGGCGACCGGGTGTTCCACTTTTGCTTACCACATTTGGGTGCAGTGGTTTCTCTTTCTGAGCGCAAAGATGTCACACACACACACAGCAGCATTTTCTTCAGCCTGTATAACAACTTGCTCAAACATTTCCACCAGATGATCAGAACTGTACATCCAGAAAACCGTATAACTGTGCTTGTTAGCTTGAATAGGCTGTCATTTAAGCTTTTGCATTGTTGCTTCTTGTTTTGAGAACATTTTAGCTTGAACTATTTAGCTGACTGTAGTTTGTGGGTTTCTACTTGATGGTTCTCACACCTCATTGTGTAACTTACTTTTGATTGCTAGTCATATGTTGATAAGTAAGTGTCAATATGTGGTCTGATTGGTTGTTCTTGTGTATGAAGGGAATTGTTCTGAGAGACAATGCTTCACAATGATGTGCATATTGTGTACTTATATGGTAAGGTATGTGTACCTGTATTTCTTGCAAAGAGAGGATGATTTATGAGTCCATGAGTAGGTGAGAGAGAGTAGTTTGTGACCAATGTGTGCGTGTGTGTGTCTCTGAAAGGCCTTGTGATGAGTCTCCAGTTTTTTTATTGATGTGTCCCTGGCCACCTCCTTTTAAACATTGATAACATAAATAACAAGCTGCATCTGCCAGGTGACTTCACTTCAATCAAGCAGCCATGCAGGCATCATAACATAACCCAGCACCCCTGCCTCCACCCAGAGAACTCTGAACTCTATGGGGTGGTTTCTGTGTGTGTGAGCTGTATCTTTCTTTTGATCAATTAATTGTATTTTTCACCTGTTTCCTTTTAGGATCTGTTCTTATTGGAGGTCTCTTATGCTCCCTTCATGACTTGTTCCACTTTGTTAACCTTTACGCATTCAATCGCCGTGACCAACATCCACCTACTATTCATGATGTTAATTTCCATACACAATAAATGGGCACTTGAAACTTAGTGGCCATTGAAGTTAGCATCTTAACTTTGCATCCAATCACCAAAGTGCCTTGTCTTTCCTGTCAACCAGCGTGATGCACGTTGGTTTGGATAGTGAACGCAACACATTGGGGTGCAATTGCCAATGACAAGACAAAAAGAGTTCCTGTTTACTTGCATTCAATGTAACAATCTGCCTGTTTTACCTTTTTCATTGCAGAGAGAATGAAAGTTTAAACTTGATGTTACAATCTGTACAACTATGAATAGTATAGTGATTAACATGTAAATAGACTGAATGCCATCATGCTTAGAGATAAAAATGGATCTCCTGCTCGTCACCTAAGAAAATGTGGACAACTGTAGTCTGGAAAGTTATTATTTGTTATCCAAAAACTTTGTTCACACTTACCATTTGCCCAAGTGAGTATGCCGTTCAGGTATTTTATGGTTGAATTAATACAGATGTTTGGGATGAATTGACCAACTCAGTGTCTCCATTGAGCCACATTCACTTTCATGTCATAGATAGAAGTTATAGTACAACAGATGCCGGAACTAACTGAAGGTGTTTTACTTGTTTGTATATCTTCATTACCCATCTGTTTCCCCCCTCCTCCTCGCCTGTCTCTCATTCAGGCATCTTGTGGAGGACATCTCATGCTCTGGGTGGGCCAGTCGTGTACCTGAGGACTCAATTGTCATATTGATGTATGTATAACCGCCTGGTGGTCCCACCGCTCAAGACTGCCAGGTCCCAACACAAGCTCTTCTCCTGCCTGGCCCCCCAATGGTGGAACCAGCTCCCCACCTCTATCAGGGACACCGACTGTCTCCCCACCTTCAAGAAAAGGCTCAAGACACACTTGTTCCGGGAGTACAACGGCATTTAGGAATGCTTGGCTAGACCTGTTGCTAGTTTCCTCCAGGATCACAATGACTCTTATTGAGTGACTTGTTGCTCTTGTAGGTTAGTTATAACAAAGTTAAGTCTTGTACTCGCTGTGAAATATTTTACTATTGATTGTTCTTCCACAGGTACAGTCCTGCACTTTTTGTGGTTCATGTTGTTTTAATTTGCACTTTTTGTGGTTCATGTTGTTTTAATTTGTAACTTGTATAACTGCATGCTCTTATGGGTCTTCCCCTTTTGGCACTTGTTTAGTTTTCCACAATGTATGCTTCATGTTTTGGCTGCTTGCAATGTTTGGGTCTACCTCGTTGTTATGATCAGTGACCTATGCTCTTTTGTAAAGCTCTCTCTTGGAAGTCGCTTTGGATAAAAGCGTCTGCTAAATGCATAAATGTAAATGTAAAAATAATGTAAAAAATGTATGTATGTATGTATGTATGTATGTATGTATGTATGTATGTATGTATGTATGTATGTATGTATGTATGTATGTATGTATGTATGTATGTATGTAAGGATAGACAGAGGGACATTCCAGAGTAAACACCACATATGCCCTCAGACACACCCATGGGGGAGAGGGAAAAGTGACAGAGTGACCTCTGAGTCATAGATATAAATAATTGTAGAACAGATGCCAGTACATATTTAACTTAAGACGTTCTGGTTGTTTGTCAATCTTCATTACCTAGTTCATGTTAATCAGTCTGTTTACTTTACATCAAGTTGACCTCTTTTACTTTCATTATCTTCCCCCTCCCTGATATAAATCAACAGTGGCATTCTAGAAATTGACAGAACAAAGCTGTTCATTATCCATACGGTAATTATGCAGTGCCTACCGAGATGACAATCTGATCATACTTATAAGTTTGTACCCTGTCCAACACGAAAATCTGGATCGTTTTCTTACAAGCTTGACTAAATGGAAGTCCGCCCTGCCTCAGACAATGTGTCGTACTGGCATGCTCACCTGTGGCATACCGGTGGCGCACCTGGAAAGTGAAAGTAACTGGTATCTGGTTTGGGTTTCAGCATGTATATCATGTCAAGTCAAACCCCTGCTTATCTGTTAGACATCCAAGAGGGTAAGTCTTTTCTGTTTCTGCTGTTATTGGAATCTCTTCTGTAAACTCTTTCTCCATAATACATGGATTTGTACATTAGGTAGACTGCTAAAACTGCTACATTAGATGTTCCAACATTTAGAAAAGTTGATTTGTGTTCTTTATTGAATAGTTTTATGTAATGTTGTGCAAATAAAAAATCTAAGTTGAAAGACAAAAGCAAGCATTGAGACCACTGTGTTGAATACCTGTATATTAGAAAGTGCAGTGCAGGTGAAATGTTTTTATTATTCATGAATGATATGTTTCTTTGAATATGTTGCTTTTGTCAAGTATCTGCTAAATACATTTGTTAAAAACATGCCATATGTTGAAGTTGTTATATTGACCTCCCCAGCAAAACAGTCAACAGGTAACAAGTCAACCCCACCACCTCCACCATCACTAGGTTAGTTACTTTAAGTATCCATATTGTTATACCCAAGTCTTAAGGTCAGTCCTCTCCGCCCCATTTTAAACTTCTTCAAATGCCCCTGACCCAAATTAATTTCACAAAATCCACAAAACATTTGAAGTAATTATTTACAACATAGTTTATTTGTGTTTACAGTTTATGATAAAGCTTGGAGGGATGTTGACTGGAAGTACGTACTGTCCTGACCAATGAAAAATACCTTGAAAAAGATATAAAAACATTGACATTTGTAGCATCTCTTGAAAAAGTATTGTAACATTACCTTGCCCAGAAGCCCTTTGAATTACTGTAGTAAATCATTAATTAAAATGTGTATTTTTTTGTTTTTGCAAATCTCTGGAAAGACAGAAAGATACTATGATTAAGAACCTGAAGCAGTTTAGTTTGAATGATCCTAAAATGGGCCAGCTCAGGATCTTGCTACTTGGACCAATTGGCGCAGGAAAGTCCAGCTTTGTTGACTCATTAAAAAGTGCTTTTGCTGGACGTATTATGACAACTGCACTAGCAAATACTACGACTGGCACAAGCTTCACCAAGAAAGCAAGTACTGAATAAATAACTATGATATACTGTTTTGTAAAAGTGTGAAAAAAGAATCTAATATTTTGAATGAAATGTATTGTTTTCCCATTGTAGTATGAAACACATTACATTAAAGATGGAACAGAACGCTTGCCTTTGGTGTTCAATGATGTCATGGGTTTGGAGCCTGATGAATCAAGGGGGGTGCACACAAATGACCATCAGTATTCTTGAAGGCCATGTCCCAGAAGGTTATCAGGTACAACTCAGAACCAAATTCAGCTAGAAGTTTTGTTTGAAATCAGTGTGTTTTGACATCTGTAAGTTTGATAATGTATTTGTGGAGAAAAACTAGGTGGAATATTAGAAGGCCAGCTGTCGCAGACACTTTTATCTGTACAATGTTAAACCTCCTTCTACCCGCCTCTTTCCTCGCATTAGTGTGGTCACATAGGAGTCACCACAAGTTCCCCTTGGCTTCTCCATAGTTGTCACCCTGGCCATGGCAGACGTACTCTCTAACCCTCCATCTCTCTGTATTTTTTACATGATACAGTTCAACCCCTGTTCTCCCTTGCAAGAAGAAAACCCATGCTACAATCACAGTCCTAAGTCAGGAGACAAAGTCCACTGTTTAGTGGGTGTCATGTCTGCAAATGCCATATGTGGGATGTCAGCTGGACTCAAAGGCAAGCTGAGGGCCATAAGGGACAAGGCCAGCAGTCTGGGTAAGTGTTCTCCACAAACATAATTAACTACTAGTGGCACTGATTACTGAAGACAGTGGTTTGTCATCATTTTATGTGACCTACCAAGTACATTTCATCCCATGAAATTGTAGGAATTCCTCAGTTTCTTGTTGTGACAATGGTAGACACTGCTTGTCCAGCAGTGAAGAAGAATCTGATAGATATCTACAAAAGCAAGGCAATTAAAAAGAAGGTAAGCTCTATAGTTACTCTGCTGTGGTCTTTGCTGAGCCTTCGGTCATTACAAAACCCTGTATGGTTCTAATTGCTCTCAGATGGAGACCTACAGCAATGAGCTGGGGATCCCCATGAGCTGCATCCTGCCAGTGAAGAACTACCATGAAGAGACAAAGACAGACAATGAAGCAGATGTACTGGTGTTGGAGGCTGTTACTCAGATTGTGCACGCAGCCAATGATTACATATGGACACTCCAACAAAAATAGTAAGGCACCAGGAAAACCATAGAGAATGGATTGGTAACCCTTCCTTTTACAGTCCCTTAAGTACTCTGTATTTACATAGAAAGTAAAGGGTATGTTTTGTGTTTTATTGGGTATTACTGATTGGTACCAAGTTGGTAAATACCTAGATAATTTGAAGTATTTACCCATGAACTAATTACTAACGTGCTGGTCATTACTGGGTATGTTTTTTATGTATTACTGGGTATGACTGATTGGTACCAAGGTGGTAAATACAGAGATAATTCGAAGTATTTACTCATTAACTAATTACTAACGTGCTGGTTATTACTGGGTAATTTTCATTGGTCCTAATTAGGTAAAGACAGAAGACAAAACTTAGTATTTACCTGGAAACTTAAATATTACTATTTAAATACCACTGGTAGTAAGTTGGTAACTACGTAAGATATATATGGTAAATTGTAATGTGTTATTGGGTAAATACCATTGCTACTAAGTAGGTAAAGACGGCCAAGCTCCAGCAGAATTACGAAGAAAATACTCTACTATTACCCTGTAGTTACCTAAGGTTTATGTCGGTAACAGTCCACGTCTAATGAGAATATAAGATAGTACTTTCCAATAAAATACCTTTTCAGATACATTTATCGATGATGGCCTGATTTACTTGGCTGGTATACCTACCTCCGCGGGAAGAGTTTTCCTCTACTATCATGGTAAATCTTCTTGGATACTGGGTATGTTCTTGCCCATGTTTGGACTATTTACTCAGTAAGTAATCTGAAACTGGACAGTAAAAGGAAGCCGTGTTTGTTTCCATGGTGTTACCAGGCTCTTACCATATCGTTTGTAAGCGAATACCACTTTGTCAATGTTACCCTTAGTATGAACTTGTACTATACGTTCCAAGGCGATACCAGGTAAAACATGGCTATGTACTCAGTAAGTGATCTAAAACTGGACTGTAAAAGGAAGCTGTGTTTGTTTCCATGGTGTTACCAGGCTCTTACCATATACTTTTCAACTGTTGATTCCCTTCTCCATGCAATAAACATAAACTTGGATTATGTTACAAAGAAAAACATGACACTTCACTCTGTAAATTGTAACATTATTTTAAATTAAAGCACTGTGTCCATGGCATGACCAAATACAAAGGTTAAATCTATACAAATCTCCATGTAAAAACAAAAAATTCAATAACGTCGTACCATAGAACACATGAGTATTAGTTTGGCCCCTTAATGGGTAAATACTTCAAATTATCTAAGTATTTACCACCTTGGTACCAATCGGTAATACCCAATAAAACACAAAACATACCCTTTACTTTCTATGTAAATACCTAGTACTTAAGGGACTGCAAATGGAAGGGTTACCAATGGATTTACGTAGGCTGTCCTCTGTACCACTCTGACAGACAGAATAAACTAACTTTATCCCCAAAAGAAAAATATTCTGTATAAAATGTACTTGTGTGCATTGTGATGTTGACAAGTGTATTGTGTTATATGTTTATCAATATAAATCAATAAAAACATAAAATGTATGCACAGTATTGTAACATCTGCTCCCAGTTTTCTTTGTCATCTCTTATTTTCATTCCTGTTGTATGTTGATGTACTCATCTGTCCTCTTGTTTCAGAATCTCCTTCTTCTACCCTGCCTGTGTGCTCATCTTCCCTGGCCTTGATCAGTTTCGCCTCATCAATTAAGCCCCAGTGTGCATAGCTCCTGTGTTATTGTCCTTCTATGCCAGTTTGTCTTAGTACCCTTGTGTCTAGCGTCACAGTCTAGTTTTCTAGTGTTTGAAGTTCTGATTACTAAGCCTTGCTTTGTTTCTCTGACCTTTTGCCTACTCCCTTTGGATTTTTCACATGAAAAAAAGTGTTACACATGAAAGTTTCACATTAAAGCCTGTTTGTTAATGACCTCTAGCCTGGCTGCCAGTCCAACTTAGCCCCGCCCACAACTAAAACAATTTGGTCGGGAAGTTGGGTCTGCAGAACCTCGGTTGGGGAAAAACGACGTCCGAACCAGTCAAATTGTCAGGGCGGGCTTTACACGATGAAGGACAGATGATCAACAGTAACGTAATTAACCATGTCACCAAAGAGCGCTTGGGTCGAATTCGTTTTCAACAAACAACATATTACGTTGCTCTGATTGGTTGTAGGTCTATCCAATTGAGCAAAGAGGCATTTGTTTTACGAGTTCGGTTGAAACACGCCCCATATACACAGCCCAATGGAGGTTTCTCAGATTCATATTCTGACCAGAAAATTATGAGTGTGACAACGTCAGGTTAACTGACTTCTGCTTTTAACCTGAATCTCGCCATGCCTCCTTTCGGTACGATTGCCTGTTGCTCTGACTGCCTTTCTGTGTACTGAACACTTGCATGTTAAGTGTTCGCATAAAGTGAACTAAGTGCCTGCTTGGGCCTCCCGTGGCCACCAGGAGTTACCTTGTTAAAGGTTCCTTTGTTCATTTTATTTTTTTAACAGTGTCTGTTTTTTACATTTGCTTTACACGTTCTGTATATCACTTGGTATTGTATCACTCTGAATATTTAAGTACAAATTAACACCAGACCACTCTAGTGAATTAGCTTGAAAGAAAATCTAATTAGAAACCCTAGAAGGGTAAAAATACGTCCAGTTGACATTGGTATGATGTAAGCAATACAGTTTTATAGCAAAATGTATAGTATGTGTGCAAATGATTAAGCCATGATAATGTCAATAGTATTGGCGGCCTGATGTGATGGTGGGTCCCAAAATTAAATGTTGCTTATGCCACTTAAAACCTGTTTACGGTCCTGTCGCGCCGGCGGTACAGAAATGCTGCCCCTCCCTCAGTTACAACCAAGCCCCCACCCCTCGCCCCTTGGCTTGAAGCAACGGTCCCGGTGGATGTAGGTGGTATTGCATGTACGTAAGGTTTCCAACTCTTCCGGTCGTTTTTATTCTATTAACTCCATTCAACATTTACAAAACTATCTCCCCCAATAATTGTTGTTTGATTCTCGAACCTGGCTCATACTACTAGCTTTTTTTTGCTAATTTTGAAACCAATCCGAAATGGGTTAACTAGCAACCCATGTATTTGCTTAGTCAATGAAAGTTGCCTGCAAATGTGCTCGCGGATACTAAGAGGGCACGAGCACAAAAGTTCACATTGGCCGATAGAGGGTTTTCACAGACGTGTCATCAGACCGGAAGTCGCCATCTTGGAGGCACTCTGCATCACAACAAAGCACTGGCACTGAAGTATATCCCGAACGTCGTCAAGGAAAATTGTGAATTATTGCCGTGTTTCAGGTTGTACAAATAGGACAGATCGTGAAAAACATTTGGTATATTATCGACATCCAAAAGTTATTAAAAACCAGGGAAAGGAATGCCAGAGATTGTCAGAGGAAAGGAGGCGCCTGTGGTTGGCAAAGCTCAACCAAGATCTACGAGGGAAAAATCTGGACAACATACGGATTTGTTCGGCACACTTCTTGTCAGGTATTGTGAAATGTTTATTTCAGCGGCTCAAAACTAATTTTCTATTGTACTGATAATATTTTTTATAGTAAATAGTAAAAACAATTAGGCCTACTGCTTTTACTGTGCGCTTATTTTACTGTAAAGCTGACGTTGACATAATATAATTAATATCAAACTACTGCATGTGTATGGGTTCGGCGAGAAAACCAGGTAGTTGACAATATCGAGATATGCAACTGAAGGCAGAATCACCGGGTCGTCACGGATTCAAGTAGATGGAGCTAACTGGTAGGGATCTGCACCGCCAATAAATCCAATTTTCTCAACATATCGACGGTTTTCTTGCGGTCCAAGGCCTTTCCTGTATGCCTTTGGATCTTGGACACGTTTTGGTGACCTTTTCGGTCGTTTAGACATGGCTACAGTTGTACCAAAGAGTGTAAAATTTACGTTATTTTCATTGTACTCCGTTGAGTTGTTTACATCGAGTGCCTCCAAGATGGCCGCGCATCCGGGTTACTGCCCAGAATGTGACGTCCGTGAAAACCCTCTGTAGCCGACATGAGCTCTCGGAGCTAGGGAAAAAAGGAGCCACTGTTTAAAGCTAGACAGGAAGACACGTAAGTGGAAAGATAGCCGCGTCCAGTCTCGCGCTCTCGCCTGCCTCACTGCGCCACCGAGTAGTGATGGGAAGTTCGGTTCTTTTTACTGATTCGGTTCTTTGAATCTCGTTCAGTAAAATGAACGAATCTTTTTTCGAGTCATTTGTTCATTTCAGGAGGGGGGGGGGGGGGTTGGGGGCTATACGTCCACTGCAAAGGACGTATAGCCCCTATACGTCCACTGTAGGTTAGTGCATGACATGTGCACCAGCAAATACTATTTAAAAATAAATTCCTGCATTAAAATAATGTATCATGAGTTTGTATGATTTGGTCATGTATTATCACACTAGCATTTAATTATCACGTCAAACAATTACACTGCACTAAACTGTAAGTGTAAATGTAAAGTGAAAATAACAAAACCAGTCAGTATGATGACTTGAGCGAATATCATTCATTCACGTCTTACTAAAACAGCGGCCACGCGAAAGGGAATAAGGAAACTGTTTCCTCTACTAAAAAATACAATGCGGGTCACGTGAAAAAAGGATCCAAAGACTCGTAGAAAGACCGAGTCGGGGAAGGAACTAATCATTCGTTTCCTCTAGCTACAGAGCCTATGCAGGTCACGTGAAAAATGATCCAAAGACTCGTAGAAAGACCGAGTCGGGAAAGGAACTAATCATTCGTTTCCTCTAGCTACAGAGCCTATGCAGGTCACGTGAAAAATGATCCAAAGACTCGTAGAAAGACCGAGTCGGGAAAGAAACGAATCGTTCGTTTCCTCTTGCTACAGCCTATACAGGTCACGTGAAAAATGATCCAAAGACTCGTAGAAAGACCGAGTCGGGAAAGGAACGAATCGTTCGTTTCCTCTGGCTACAGAGCCTATGCAGGTCACGTGAAAAATGATCCAAAGACTCGTAGAAAGACCGAGTCGGGAAATGAACGAATCACTCGTTGAGAGGACTCGTTACTCCCGAGTCCTTATAAGGATTCGTTCAAAATGAACGAATCGTTCACGAACGACACATCACTACCACCGAGCACTTTTCATAGAAATGAATGGGGACGCCATCTTGGAAGACAAAAGTAGCTTACTCTAGTTATATTAACTCTATTGTTACAACGCACTCAATCCTAACAAAAATATTTTTTAGGCGGTTAAACAAATGATATATCATTGGAAAGCTACGATTATAGTCCACATATATCATTACACTCATTTCAGAAATATTGAAAACCACGGACATCTGGGCACTTGAGCCACTCACCCTGGTTAATATTAGGAAGCACAACACAACTATTACTGTAAAACTAAATATTTAGGATTTATAAATTAATTTAACACAATCAATTATCTTAGATAGAACGTGCCTGTTCTTATCCACTTCTTTGTTGTTTCTCCTCACCTCAATCCGGCGACCTTCGTCCAGTTGCATAGCAATTGTCTCTGCCTAACATGGCTTGCTTGATTGTATTCTCCATGTGTGCCTTTGTGCACTTGATTTGTTTTTCTCAGATAAATGTTTAATGTCCTTAACTCCTGTAACAGTCCATGCTGTATCTGTACCGAATGATATAACAAGCAAGCACGGAAGCAAAATAAGCCATTGACATGACTGCATCCAGCTAGCCAGGCTTTTCTGTTGTAGCTAACCAATCGTGGGAGAAACCTCTGTGTATGATCTGCCTCTACCCTTTTCGCTCGCCTGTTGTGTAATGTTGATGTCAGGTTGGGCCAAACTCTTATTTTTATTTTCTCCACCAAAGTTCTCCTCTCAAAAGGATTTTGGAGAGGATATCTGACAGAATTTGAGAAATGAGAACGTATGAAGTCCGGTCCGGAGTCATTAATTTTCAATAACGTTAAGTAGGCCCTACAGTCGCAAAATCAATTCTATACTCTAACTCTGCTTGGGGCGCAAATGAGGACGCTGATTGGCTAAATATGTGTTTCTTGTAATGTATCTGTACATCTGTTGTATGTATCTGTAATTTTTTTAATTAAAGAACCTTGATGGCTAAGTTGGAACACAGTCCCGTTATAACTGCACAAACTCAGCACTGTCCTTGTATTGTCAGAAAGTGAAAGAGAAATGTATTTCTCTGAAAACAGGCTAATTTCAAGGAAATGACCGTCAGCATCTGCCAGCATGGATAGGGCCAAACGCTAATCCCTCAGTGGACAACACAAAGTCCTACTGAACCGTTGTATAATCAACTGGAAACTGAAAGTAACTTTTCACCTACATAGCCTATATATATCGCATCCAGTCACTCCCTGGCTTTAGTCTTCGTATGTCAAAAAAGAGGGTAAGAATGTTCTGCTTCTTCATTTATTGGAGTCTCTTATATTTTTCTAGATAGGCCTACTGTAAACTGAGGCCGTGTTAGTGTGGACGGCAAACATTTGGAAAACGATATGAAAATGCTAGTGTGGACGGAGATCGTTTTCAATTCGAATACGCGTATTTGTATTTACCCGGGCTAGTGTGGACGGGGCCTGAATTGCACATAAGACACAGACTGCCACTACTGTTACATCATATGTTCTAGCATTTAGAATATTCTGGTTTATTGGGTAGACAGTTTTATATAATGCAATACCAAAGTGTGGCGTTGTTAGATAAATACAAACGTGTTTAATATGCATATGAGAAAGTGCAGTGTTAAATGTTTTTATCATTAATAAATAATAACTTTGGATATGTTGCTTTTGATATGAACGTCTTTTAAATAAGTTAGTTAGTTGAAGACAAGTTGTACATTGAAGTTGTTGTATTAACCTCCCTTGCAAATTAGTCAACATGGGAGGTGAATCATCAAGACCAGCAGCACCACCATCACCAGGTTTGTTACTTTTTAATTTCCCAAGTTGTTGTAGGCTACACTCTAAAAAATGCTGGGTTGAAAACAACCCAGGTTGGGTAGTTTCCAACCCAGCGGCTGGTTAAATATAGGACAGAACACACGTTGGGTTTACCTAACCCAGCAAGATGGGTTGACCATTCAACCCAGCATGTTGGGTTGATCATTCAACCCAAATATGGTTCATATTGACTAGAAGGCTGGGTTATTTGACCTCATACATGGGTTAAATGCTGGGGTTTAAAACTACCCAGTTTGGGTTATTTCCAACCCAGCGTCTGGTTAAATATAGGACAGAACACACGTTGGGTTGAACTAAACCAGCAAGATGGGTTAACCATTTAACCCAGAATGTTGGGTTGATCATTGAACTCCTCAATGCCTAGTTAACATTACATGAACAAGCTGTAGAGCAAAAAGAAGTAAGCAGAAACGACTATTTAAATTAAATTATATAAACACAGAGAAAACATAATGTTGTTAGAAACTGTTTTATTTTCGGTTTAATGTACTGTAGACTACCTTTTCCATTTGTACCATCCACTTTTGGCGCCTTCACGAACGAACAGCCAGTCGTTAGCTAGACTAGTACAGTATCTATCCTATAAACTAATTAGAGATATGGTACTGTAAACGGTCAAAAAGCAGACAGGTGCAAATAAAAACTCATTAAAACAAATCGTTTGCAATACAGTACGTTTATTTTGGTGGGGTTCTTCTGTATAGTTAACATTTGCCTAGTTAAACTAGTAAATGTAGACTAAGTTAGCCGGTTGCAAACTGAGGTAGTAACGGCTAAAACAAGTTATCCTTGTTCAGTTATCCAAGTTATCCTTAAAAAACACCTAGCTAGGACTCGGAAAATCTCACCATTCAGTTGCTGCAACAAATTTGGCTACACCACCGGACTAGTATTTTTGCTGTCCCTTGTCTTGGTAGGTAGGCTATAACAGATATAACCCTTAAGTAAATGAGCAAAATATGTCCCTGCCATTGTGTGTGGACCCTGCTGACAGTACAAAACTTAAAGAGCCGACGAGAGGACCGTTGACAAAGTTACCGTAAGTTTATGCTGCAGATAAACCAGCAGCTGGGTTAAAGTGAGGCAGGTGCGCTGGGTAAGGTACCAGGTGACGTAGGTTGAAAGAGAGGAGGACAATCTGCATTGTTTCAACTGTCGCCGAGAATGACCCAGCCACTAACCCAGCGGCTGGGCTGCACTAAAACTACCCAGCACCATGGAAATAACCCAACAAAATGACCCAACAGGCTCAACCCAGCATTTGGGTAGAAAAAGTAACCCAGTAGTTTTTAGAGTGTATAGGCTACTCATGAAGGGCTCCAGCTTGGTCCTGTCCACTCTATTTTAAACTTCTTAAAATGCCCTGATCCAAACAAATTTCAAAAAATCCATTCTTAAATGTACTTGTAAAATAAATAACAGTTTATTAATGTCTACAGTTTATGTTTGGGGATCAAAGATCGATGCATGACAAAAGGTTTTTCTTTGTACAAACACGCAGCAACGAACAACCGGTGACTAACCAAGCTAAAAGACTGTACTGTTAGCGTCTTAGGGTGCTTTCACACCTGACATGTTTGATCCGTTTCAATCGGACCATGGTCCGTTTTCTCTGAATGTCCGGTTCGTTTGGATAGGTGACAACACGCATTCGAACTCTGGTACGGACCAAACATATGGAGTTAGATTAGTTTCATAATTCAAACAAACAAACGCAACACGATTCAAACAAACTTAACACGATCCAAACAAACGTAACACGATTCATACAAACATAACACGATTCAAACAAACAAACGTAACACGATTCAAACAAACGTAACACGATTCACAAATGTATTTCGTGATTCACAAATGTAACGCGATTCACAAATAAATGACCCTATTACATTCGTTTGCAACCTGACAAACACAAGTTACAAATCCCTGCATTCGTTGGTGTGAATCCTTGCATTCGTTCGTGTGGATTTTTGGAACTTTCCTGACGCGCTTTGATCCACAAATGCATTTTTTCTAAAAGATATCCTCTGCAGCCTATCAGATGTCTCCAATTTTAGCCAATCACCGGAGAATGTCTAATATGGGTAGACGGGCTCTGCGTTAGCCTAGGAAACACGGAAAATGACTAAACATGAATCCTGCCATTCTCAACAATATTTAATCAGGTATGATCATCGGTTTAATAAGATTAACAAGCAATATTTCACCTACATGCTACCAGACGACATTGCTCGTGATCTGAAGGAGACGATGTCCGTCATTCTGGCAGGTTGTTGAAGTCCACATAGACACGTTAATGTGATTGGCTAAAATTGGAAGAGACGATCTGATAGGCTGCTGAGGATATCTTTTAGAAAAAATGCATTTGTGGATCAAAGCGCGTCAGGAAAGTTCCAAAAATCCACACGAACGAATGCAAGGATTCACACCAATGAATGCAGGGATTTGTAACTTGTGTTTGTCAGGTTGCAAACGAATGTAATAGGGTCATTTATTTGTGAATCGCGTTACATTTGTGAATCACGAAATACATTTGTGAATCACGAAATACATTTGTGAATCGTGTTACGTTTGTTTGAATCGTGTTACGTTTGTTTGTTTGAATCGTGTTATGTTTGTATGAATCATGTTACGTTTGTTTGGATTGTGTTAAATTTGTTTGAATTGTGTTGCGTTTGTTTGTTTGAATTATGAAACTAATCTAACTCCATACAAACAACCGAACCATGGTCCTCCTAAAAAGACGGGACTCGGTCCAGTTCCAAGTGAACCATGGTTCGGTTCGCTTTAGGTGTGAACGTAATAGCCCGTGTATCTTCTATGAAAACAAATAAAGATTCAAACTTAAACAGAAGTATGAAATAATGCTTCTAGTAAAATGTCATACTTCGGTTTCAGTTTGAATATTTGTTTTACACTTTACTATCCGTTAAGAGCCCTCCACAAAATACTGATATAGCAATAACTTTGAGAACAAGTGAGTTGCGAGAGTTGAAGTTGATTTCAGTTTTATCGGTAAACGTGGAGGCGGGGCTCTATCCTACGCTGGCCATTAGAAATCAGCCAATCATTGGATGAATCATAAAAAAAATGTGTATTACTGAAAGCCATAACGTAATTTTTCATACCTTCAGCATGCAGCAGTTTGGGCTGAAGTCAGAAGGGTAGTTTGAGCAGAAACCCCCCTGGATCCGGCCGGGATTTCACAAAACTCATGATTAATTGTACTAAACAACAGTTTATTTATGTCTACAGTTTATGACAAAGCTTGGAGGGAGGTTGACTGGATGTAAGTAGCGCAGTAAGCGCACTATCCTGACAGACGAAAAATACAATGAAATAGAAAATAGTGACGTTTGCAATAATCAAAATGTGTATATTTTTTGCAATTCTCTGGACAGGCAGAGAGATACTATGATTAAGGAACTGAAGCAATTCAGTTTGAATGATCCTGATATGGGCCAGCTCAGGATCCTGCTAATGGGACAAATTGGTGCAGGAAAGTCCAGCTTTGTTAACTCAATCAAAAGTGCTATTTCTGGTCGTATGGCGACTGATGCGCTGGCAGATGCTGACGCAGGCACAAGCTTCACCAAGAATGCAAGTATTCCCGGAAAACACATACATATTTACACATTATCTACTGTTTTATCATTTAATGTTTTGAGGGAAGTGTCTTTTATTCCTGTAGTATAAAACACATTACATTAAAGATGGAAAAGGACGCTTACCTTTTGCGTTCAATGATATCATGGGTTTGGAGCCTAATGAATCAAGGGGGGTGCACACTGATGACATCGTCAGCATTCTTGGAGGCCATGTCCGAGAAGGTTATCAGGTAGGCTAATCTGCAACATAACTAACACAGCAACACATGACAATTGTATCAAGTTGTTTCATGGAGTACCTAGTATTCACCAGAAGGGCTCTCTGAGACCTGGCTCAGATGCATATCATCAAGGCACTGTGGGGGTTTCAGATTTGAATGCATTTTAACTTTTGTAGATAGTCTTTAATTTCATTGCTATAGGTGGGGCAATACTGGATCAAATATCGAGTAGTTCAAAATGGTCTGCATACGCTACTCATTTTGTGAGATTATATCGTTAATTGAACAAACGTACTTCATGCATTTACAACTATTGTGTAGTATCCTTGTCTGAATACAAAACACAATGAATGTAATTTTAATTCTAAGTCTTTACCAATCATTGTAGCATCACAGGAATATGTATACTATAATCCAAGAAATCTCTGCCCGCAAGTTTTATAGTGGGATTTTAGGCCAATGATTGTTTGACTATAGGTATTAGTTTTAGAATCAGATACTTTGCAAAGTAGTAATTGTAATGTATATTTCAGAACCCAAGGACATGCGCTATAGGACACTATATAGAACACTATTCCTACAATTTTAGCTTTCTCTGTCGGTTTCTTGAGGCATGCACATAGCGAGCTCAAAACGAGGACTTTGACAGGAACAATGTTCTTACAAATTTAGCCTCCTTAGTTGGTTGTCAGTGTCTTATTTATGTGAATGTGATATAGAAAATATATTTGTTTTAATTACAGCACTGAATAGCACAAAGGAACATGATATACATTTTTTATGTAAACAGCAAACACTATTTACGCCAGGACCTTCCATTGTCATGCATTTGCCGTGAGACTCATGCATTTGAACAATTTATCATGCTCTCACGCAACAACTTTTATAATTTTTTTGAGAAATACCCCCCCCCCCTCTCCCCGTTGATAAGTATGGTATTCTCACATCAAACTTGATAACATTTTAGAGCCTTAGGCAGAACTGTAGGCTACATGCACCGACAGCATCTCGGCCACTGTGCACTATAACAATAAATATAGATCACATAATCAAATTACCAACACACTATATAAACATACAATCATGACATCATGACATTACCAATACCGATAAAATTACAACCTAATTGCCTATGTGACAGGTGGGAGGGGGATAAACCAGGGAGCCATCTGGTTCACCTGGTTCTGTCACGTGACCACCTTAATTTCAATCAAATACAGGTAGATGGCACGCCACAGTTAGTCTTGTTTTCAATCAGAGTTGGCCGGCGGTGATTACATTTACAAATACATTGTTACCATCGGCAGTCTATGACATCGCAGCAGACGTACCTGAATCATTAGTAGCCACTGTTTTTCCCTACCTTAGATTTTTACATAAGTAACTATTTAAATCCATTCGCTGTTCTTACTAGAGGACAGCAGTTCAGGACTTGCGGTTTGCCATTGTATGCCGTTTTATATGTGAAACCACCTCCAAGTGTTTTGTGTGTCACTTATTTTGTTGGACAGGCCTTATTTTGTCTTTTTGTTTCTTTGCAGTGAGAGTGCCCTCTTTTGGGTTGATTTAATTATGATAGTTTGATTTGACATTTTGTAAAAGGCATTATAACTAAATCGCAGCCTTGGTGCAGCTTGTTGTACTAGTAGCTTGTGTGAGCACCTTACCGTACTGTGAATAAAGTGCATTATTTTGTACGCCGCCTCCTCCCCTATTCATTTAATTGAACAAACCATTGTGGGAAATACCGTTCTAGCTACCGCTGGCTCTTAGTGAAGAGCCAGTAGGGTGTAGGTTACACCTAAACAAACAATATACATTTAATAAACAATTGTGTTTGGTTGAGTTCATGTACCAGATCAACAAACCGACATCTTAATTACCAGCTGCATCACGGGCAAGGGCACTGAACTAGTTCGGAAAGTGAATTAGCTCTGAATCACCCACATGTATGAATCAATCAATCGAAGGTTAATTTGATGCATAGTCAATAAGTGAATGAAGATAGAGAAAAATACAAATTCATGGTAAAAAAATATTAAATTTTAGAGACCCCCAAAAATTCACTAATTACATTTCCAGGGGAGCGCAAGTCTTTAGAGGAGCCAATGCTCCCCCTGGCTTCTCCATAATTCCCATCCTGCCCATGGCAGATGCATCTCTAACCCTCCATCTCTCTGTACTTTTTACCTGATACAGCTCAACCCCACTTGTCCTTTGACACAAGAAAAACCAGACTACAACAGCAGTCCTGAGTTAAAACATAGAGTCCACTGTTTAGTGCGTGTTGTGTCTGCAAATGACTTATATGCATTGTCAGATGGACTCAAACACAGGCTGAGGACCATAAGGGAGAAGGCTAGCAGTCTGGGTAAGTTTTCTCCACAAACCTAAATAACAACTAGTGGCGCTGATTACTGAAGACAGTGGTTCGTCCTCATTTTATGTGACCTAACAAGTACATTTTATCCTATGAAATTCTAGAAATTCCTCAGTTTATTGTGATGACAAAAGTAGATAATGCTTGTCCAGAAGTAAAGAGGGATCTGAGAAATATCTACAAAAGCAAGGCAATTAAAAAGCAGGTAAGCTCTAAAGTTACTCTGCTGTGGTCTTTGCTGAGCCTTCGGTCATTACAAAACCCTGTATGGTTCTAATTGCTCTCAGATGGAGACCTGCAGCAATGAGCTGGGGATCCCCGTGAGCTGCATCCTACCAGTGAAGAACTACCATGAAGAGACAAAGACAAACAATGAAGCAGATGTACTGGTGTTGGAGGCTGTTACTCAGATTGTGCACGCAGCCAATGATTACATATGGACACTCCAACAAGAATAGGAAGCCACCATGAAAACCATAGAGATTGAATTTACTTACGTTGTCCCATGTACCACTGAGACAGACACAGACATAATTAACTAACTTTATCCCCAAAAGGCAAATATTCTGTGTATATAATCTATGTAATTGTGACATTGTATTGTGTGATTGATTGGCTTGAAGCTAAGACATGTTTCCCTACCGGACCATAAATAAACATACCTTAACTTAACCTTATCTTCAATTTAGATGTCATTAGATCAATATAAATCAATAAAAACCTCACGAGTATGCAGTATTATATCATCCTGCCCTGCTCCCTGGGTTATGTTTTCTTTGTCATGTCTTATTTTAATTCATGTTGTATGTTGATGTCCTCATCTGTCCTCTTGTTTTAGAGTCTCCATCTTTTACCCTGCCTGTGTGCTCATCTTCCCTGGCCTTGATCAGTTTCACCTCTTTAATTAAGCCCGAGTGTGCATAGTGTGGTGAAATTTCATCATTAAAAGTCTGAGGTCAGAAGAATTTGTCTTTATCTGGCGCCATTTGCCTATTCAATGTATTGTAATACAATCCAAGGTATGATTGTTGATTAATTAGTATTTAGTATTAATTTCATGATTTGATCATTGCTATTTACATTATTGATAGTAATTGTACTATTTGGTGTTAAATAATTTCATGATTTACCTTCATTGATATATTGATTTGATTGATATAATTGGTGCCTGTACCTTTAAGAGCATTTTTTGGGGGCTAATTGCGCTGCTGAGCAGTATATATGTGTTGTAGGGCACAAGAAGTTAGGAGTATAAAGGTGTCATTGTGTCAAGGTGTTACGGTGTTTAAGATTACTACAAAGTTTTAATCAGAGATAAAAGTTTGGATAACATCAGGTGTATTATTTCATGTATGTTAACATCCTTTGATCAAATAAATCTTCAAAACCATCTTCGTTGGAACACACGCGTCAGCCATAGGCTCCATTCAGAACAATAGAAGAGTTTTATTGGAAACCCCTACAATCTGTTTATTGTTGCAAGGAGGAGCAGTTTTCAGTATCAGAAATGATGACTGGAGTCCAAGGACTCTGTAAAAATGTCATGATCTGAGCACTCTTTTAAACAGTAGTTACAGACAGTTACATAATCAGTTCATGTCTATCAAAAGAGGAACTCCACAATAAACAAGAAAATTAAAAAAGGAAACAGGTTGCAGAACTTAGTACAGATGTTCAATTTAAAAAACATAGATAGAAACATAGCTTGAGACAAGAAAGAAGAACTTGGGTTTAAGAATCCCTGGAGTATGGGCAAAACAACCAGGGTAAAATGTGTTAGATGTTTGGTCATAAAGCAGAAACTTACGCAATACTGTTATTCTAGCTTTACAGAAGTTACAACCTGAGCAATAATTGCTCTAGGACAAATATAAATATATTATAGACATCTTAAAGAATATACATTTTCTATCACAATAGCTCATGTGTTTTAGTCCTTGCCAGTTTGTGTCTAGCATCCAGTATAGTTTTTTAGTGTTTGAAGTTCAGATTACTAACCCCTGCTTCGTTTCTCGGACTCTGATTTTCTTACTCGATTCTGACTGTGCCAAATGATGTTGTGACCTTGGGCAAGGCACTTCACCCTACTTGCCTCAGGGGGAATGTCCCCCTGGGGAATTCGAACATTTTGGGCATTCCGGTGATTGGCAGACAGCAGGTTGATTGGCATGTCGGAGGTGAGGTGTTGAGGTTGGACTCAAATGTGGGTAATTGGATGTGTAGGCCTACATGTTATTTTTATCTAGGGTTCACTTCATTACATTTACATTTATGCATTTTGCTGATGCTTTTATCCAAAGCGACTTCCAAGAGAGAGCTTTACAAAAGGGCATAGGTCACTGATCATAACAACGAGATAGCCCCAAACATTGCGAGCAGCCAAAACATAAAGCATACATTGTGAAAAATAAATAAGTGCCAAAGGGAAGAGTAAGCAGTTAAACAAGTTACAATTAAACAACATGAAACTCCAAAAGTGCAAGAGTGTACCTGTAGAAAAAAAATCAACAGTAAAAATATTTTACAGCGAGTACAATAATTTAAATCTGTTACAACTAACCAACAAGAGCAACAAGTCTCTCAATAAGAGTCATTGTGATCCTGGAGGAAACTAACATCAGGTCCAGCCAAGCGTTCCTAAGTGCCGTTGTACTCCTGGAACAAGTGCGTCTTGAGCCTTTTCTTCAAACAATAAAAGAAAGAGTATTCATGAAAACAGAGTGACCAAAGTCTCTCCAGTTTGTGATTACAGTACAGCGTGTGTAAGAAAGAAATTAGTTGCAATTCAGATGTAGAGACACTGGCCAGGTTTCCCAGATTTGTTAAGAAGCTCTTAACGCTAAGAGCGTCTTAAGAACGTTCTAAGGGCGCTCTAGAATGCTCTTAGAACGTTCTTAAGAAGATCTTAGCGTCAAGAGCTTCTTAACGAATCTGGGAAACCCGGCCACTGTCTATTCATTGTAAATGTAGAATTTGATTAAAGTAACCCCAGTGGACCATACTAGGCCACACTGAAGAACTTAGGCTTCAGTGAATTTCAATTTCAATTTCTCATCAGCAATCATATGAATTATTTACACTGCTTAGATGCCAATCTAAGGGTTTTCAGTCTTGCTCTGTGGACCCCCTGAAGTAGCCCCCCCTGAAAAGTCTGTTTCCGCCACTGGCTTGAGGGTGGCAGGAGAGACAGCGTCTGGCCCAGCTACTTTGCGTGGGTTCTGCCTCTTGAAAAGTCTGTTAACTTCACCCTCGTGAATGGAGAGTCTATCAACAATAGCAAATTGTGTAGGCCTTTTTGATTTAATGTACTTTTTCATTCTGTAAAAAAATATTGTTTTCATATACTTTCCTGTTAATACCTAACCCCATTTCTTGTATTGAGTCTTTAACGTTTAACCCCAGTGTTTTGTTTTTTTACAAATTCAAAGCCAGAATACGTCATGGATCCCAATCTAAGTGACAAAGTTCACTGTCTGGGGAGTGTTGAGTCTGCAGATAAAATGTCTTTGATGTCAAAAGATACCACAGCCAAGATGATAACTGTCAGGGAAAAGGCCAGCCTTTTGGGTAAGTGAACATCAGAAACTCTTTATGATTCTGTGGATACTGAACATGGCTGCAAAATAAAAAGCTCATCTAATTATAGGAATTCCTCAAATCATTGCCATGACCATGGTAAACACTGCTTGTCCAGAAGTGACACGTGATCTGAAAAATATCTACCGAAGCAAGGAGATCAAATTTAAGGTACACCAATTTAAATGTATCCTCCTCTGTGTGGACTCGTAAACTACATATAAATATATATTAACTTTTCATTTCCTTCCAGATGCAGATCTGCAGCAATATGCTAGGTGTCCGAATGACCTGCATCCTGCCAGTGAAGAACTACCATGAAGAGACACAGCTGAACAATGACATGGATGTCCTGGTGTTGGAGGCTATGACTAAGATAGTAGATGTTGCCAATGACTACATATGGCACCTTCAACAACAGAAGAAAAAACACCTCTCATGAGGCATTACTGCACACATACATCCACTGAAAGTGGTAAGAGCCTCTGGAGGTTTCAGTACGTTAGAAGTTAAAACTGAGTTTTAACTCTGGTACACCTTGTTAATCACTGTTTGCACTAAAATTTGACAAGCCACTGAGGTGAAAATAAATTGTTTCTGACCATAGTCATTTAATGTTAAAATATTATTAAAGGTTTACAGTTTTCACATTCATGTACATACATGTGATTTACATAAACCCAGTGTGGTTATTTAATTGCATACTGGTCTAGATAATAATTGTTGAAGCTTTGGTAGGCAGTACCTAAGTTTCTAACTAAGACCCACAGTTGTCAGGTGATGACAAACTACAAACACCCATGGATCCACACACACACACACACACACACACACACACACACACACACACACACACACTCTCAAACTAACACACACACGGACACACTCTCAAACACACACACACACACACACACATTATATATACATACATACACACACACACACACACACACACACACACACACACACACACACACACACACACACACACACACACACACAATGCAAAACACAATAAACACTTGATTGAATTTGGTAATTTCTTTCACGTGTTCACTGAAACTTTACTCTTTTGTACCTTGTAATTATGAAGAAGATAGATGATCAAATTATACAGTCATAGCCATGACAAGAGTTCCCTTGTCTTACATGCCCAACTCTGAAACATGTCTAAAACAGACTACATTTTGTTTTGAGTTGTTGGTAGATGTATTTTATTATAAATGTAGTCTTAAAAAAGAAAATATCATTATAATCACCTGAAAGAAAGTTAATCAGTGTGTTAAAAACATTCAAATGTGATGGGTAAGGTGATGCTAATGATAGTGGTTTATGGGGGGTATACGTGTTACCGCAGATACCCAAACAGGGGACTCTTAACATCTGCAAGTGCACAACAACTGAATTTGAGTACATCTCACAGATAACTGCTTTGGACATCCAAATACAAATTTGGGGTACTCTGTCATAAATATTAGATATACAATCATAAAACACATTTAAATTGTGCTGTCAGTTTAAAATACTGTTTTTGATTGTATATTTGCTTGAAAAACATTACATACACGCATTACACCCATTCAAAATATAAATGAATGCTTGCATTTCAAATTCAATAGTCAAAGATGAAGGTCATGAGGTACACAGTCATTAAACAGATGACAATTTGCTTTAGTCGTAACACTATTTCATGCTGTGTGGCTTTCACAAAAATGGAAATCCTGTCAGATCGTGTTCAAATGCATTAATGCAATCCTCACAGTACAAAGACTGTTTTATATCTGAATAAGATACTTTCCCTTTTTTAATACAGTTGTTTTTTTTGGACCAAGACAGTTAAAAGTAGGCAGCAAATACAGGGAGAGACCGATTGCGATGTTCAGAGTGAGAGGCTCACCCATGTTGGAAATGTTTGAGCAACATTGTTATACAGTCTGAAAAGAATATTGCTGTGTATGATATGTTTGTGCTTAAGGAGAGAAGCACTGTGTCCCAATATGGATAAGCGGAAGAGAGACACCTACGGAACGTTTGTGTATGTGTTAAACTTTATGCCTCGCAAAAGAGTTTAGCCTTTGATGTTTTGCAAATGCATGTATGAAGAGCTGGTGTAGCAGTGTCATCCAAGGGTCACAGACTCTCACCTCCACATGTGGGAGGTTGGAAAGTCTTGTCTCCATCCTGTAACATGTTTTGAAATAAGTATATAAGAACTGCCTATTACTGTAAAGCTTTAGGCAACTCTGTATCAACGCAGCCATGTTTCCTTGCAAGAAATAAACCATTGAACCTTCTTTGAACCTGACGACTCTTTGAGTTTCTTGATAAATAAATATGCCTAACACACTATCAGATAACTTTATTTATTTTCACGTTACACATACTATCTAGCAAGTTCCACAACATAGGCTACTCTAGCTACTTATCTGAAAATACGTACAATAACATATAACAAATGTAACACATTCAAATGATCTCTTTTTATAGGCTAGTTGCCTTTATCAGTTAATGATGATATGTCAAAACTGAACGCAGAATTAACATTAGCGTTGCTTTTCCATGCCAATTTGGACAGGTAATTACATGGTTTGATTTGTATTGTTAATGTAATGAAGTATATGGCTCGTGTAGTTTGTGTACTTTTATGAATGATCTCAACACCAACGGCAACAACGGTGTAACATAAAATGTAAGTTATGCAAACACTTCACTTTTGGAGCATGGATCATAAGGCCACCCACCAACTGTTTCTTCTATTTAATTATAGTCTCTTCCATAGTCTATGGTCTCTCCCAAAACAGGGAGTTCCCGATGTGCAGTCTGTGTGTGGGTGTGTGTTTATGTGTGATAGAGGAGGCATGGCTTTGGACACATCTGAAAGCAAGGGCAGGCTCTATGTTTTCAAAGATAGATTGCTCTCTGGACAACACATCAGAGCTATTCTGAGATTACTGAACACATTTTTACCACCTGTTCCGAAACCGTTTGACAGCTCAGAGCCAGTCAACCCAGGGTAACTCCAGTATAGAACAATTGAACAACAGAATATCTGTTCTATATAATTTACTTTTTTATTTGAACAAATGTAAAATGTGCCTTTTGAAACACCTAATATTAAAGAACCTTGATGGCAAAGTTGGAACACAGTCCCGTTATAACTGCACAAACTCAGCACTGTCCTTGTTTTGTCAGAAAGTGAAAGAGAAATGTATTCTGGAAAACAGGCTCATTTCAAGGAAATGACCGTCAGCATCTGCCTGCATGGATAGAGCCAAACGCCAATCCCTCAGTGGACAACACAAAGTACTGAACCGTTGTATAATCAACTGGAAACTGAAAGTAACTTTTCACCTACATAGCCTATATATCGCATCCAGTCACACCCTGGCTTTAGTCTTCTTATGTCAATAAAGAGGGTAAGAATTTTCTGCTTCTGCATTTATTGGAGTCTCTTATCTTTTTCTAGATACTGTAAACTGAATTGCACATAAGACAGACTGCCACTACTGTTACATCATATGTTCTAGCATTTAGAATATTCTGGTTTATTGGGTAGACAGTTTTATATAATGCAATACCAAAGAGTGAGTTTGTTAGATAAATACAAACGTGTTTAATATGCATATGAGAAAGTGCAGTGTTAATTTTTTTTATCATTAATAAATAATGACTTTGGATATGTTGCTTTTGATATGAACGTCTTTTAAATAAGTCAGTTAGTTGAAGACAAGTTGTACATTGAAGTTGTTGTATTAACCTCCCCTGCAAATTAGTCAACATGGGAGGTGAATCATCAAGACCAGCAGCACCACCATCACCAGGTTTGTTACTTTTTAAATTCCCAATTTGTTGTAGGCTACCCATGAAAGGATCCAGGTCGGTCATGTCCACCCCATTTTAAGCTTCTTAAAATGCCCTGATCCGAATTAATTTCACAAAATCCATAGTTAATTGTAAAATAAACAAGTTTCTTTTTATGTCTACGGTTTATGACAAAGCTTGGAGGGAGGTTGACTGGACGTAAGCAGCCTACTGTCCTGACTGATGAAAAAAAACTGGTGAAATAGAAAATAGTGGCGTGTGTAGCAACTCTTGAAAAAGTATTGTAACATTGCTCAGAAAGCCCTTTAAATTACTGAAGTAAATTAAAAATACTGAAGTATTACTGAAGTAAAAAAAAAAATATATATATTTTTTTTTTTGGCAATTCTCTGGACAGGAAGAGAGATACCATGATTAAGGAACTGAAGCAATTCAGTTTGAATGATCCTGATATGGGCCAGCTCAGGATCCTGCTAATTGGACCAATTGGCACAGGAAAGTCCAGCTTTGTTAACTCAATCAAAAGTGCTATTTCTGGTCGTATGGTGACTGCTGCGCTGGCAGATGCTGACACAGGCACAAGCTTCACCAAGATCGCAAGTATTCCCGGGAAACACATACATCCTTACACATTATCTATTGTTTAGTAATTTATGTTAAATGAAATGTTTTGAGGGAAGTGTCTTTTATTCTTGTAGTATCAAACACATTACATTAGAGATGGAAAAGGACGCTTACCTTTTGCATTCAATGACGTCATGGGTTTGGAGCCTGATGAATCAAGGGGGGCGCACCCTGCTGACATCATCAGCATTCTTAGAGGACATATCCGAGAAGGTTATCAGGTAGGCTACTCTGCAACATGTAACTATAACAGCAACACATGCCAATTGTATTAAGTTGTTTTATGGAGTACCCAGTATTCACCACTATTCACCCCCTGCCCCCTCCAAAGGGAACAAAAGCAACGGCTCGATGCCCACCCATCTTTATCATTATCTACAGTGCATTGCGGCCTGTTCCCAATCATTGCCTGTCCAGTCATCAAACTGACACATACAACACACAATCATGATACTTCATTTTTGTAAACAACTTTTATTTTATTCTAATTGGATAATTATCAAGATCCAGGGCCAAGCAAGCCTTGTGTAGACTGTTTCTACGTAGCCCCCCCAAAAAACACCTTTCTCCGATCTCGGAAGGCCCCTCTATGCCCAAGGGCCCCTGGGCACGTGCCCAGATTGCCCATATGGTAGATCCGGCCTCGCAGCTGTATCACGGGCACTGCACTAGTTAAAGTGAATTCACGAATCACCCACATGCATGAATCTCACATCAATGATAGGATAATTTGATGCATTATCAAGATACAGAAAGAGATTTTTTCAACACTTTACGAATAATATTTTCAGGGGAGTGCAAGTCTTAAGAGGAGCCAATGCTCCACTTGGCGCCTCCATGTTCGCATCCTGCCCATGGCAGATGCAATTTCTAACCCTCCATATCTCTTTACTTTTTACATGATACAGTTCAACCCCACTTGTCCCTTGACACAAGAAAAACCAGACTACAACAGCAGTCCTGAGTTAAGAGACAGAGTCCACTGTTTAGTGGGTGTCATGTCTGCAAATGCTGTATCTGGAATGTCAGCTGGAGTCAAACGCAAGCTGAGGACCATAAGGGAGAAAGCTAGCAGTCTGGGTAAGTGTTCTCCACAAACCTAAATAACAACTAGTGGCACTGATGACTGAAGACACCTTTATGAGGTCATTGGATTATCTGACCATTCATGTAACACCTTGACAGAAGGGCTTTTGATGTCCAAATGATGAACAACTTACCGTTTTATGTATGTTTATTATACAGGTTGTTGGAAGTATTACTAGGGATGGGTGAACTATGCCTTGGTGCTTTCTTTCGGATTGTGCCTGGCAAAGTGCTGAAGTTCAAGCATGTGGAAAGTCGAGCTCACAGGGACATCTGGTGGTTATCGAAACATATAGCAGCCATTTAAACTCGAGTCTGAAGACGAGGCCTTTTAGTAGTCTACTGTACGACGGCCAGACAGGTAGTAAGAGGTAGACAGGAAATGTATGATAGGGGAAGACACACAGGAATGGCCGGAGCCAGAATTGAACTTGACCCGCTGCGTTAGGGCTTCAACTGTACGTGCTGTACCGCCGTTTGGAGGTACAGTACCGGGGGAGCCACCGGGCGCTCCAAACCCACATGTTTCCTCTTGAGACCCCCTCCACCCGTGTATCACAGGTTGCAGTGAAGAAATAAAGTTCTGTGACGGTGGGTGAACATCTGTTTGAAGTCAAAATGTTTACTTTAATGTGTTAATGTGAGACCTGATCAGCCCTGGAGAGATTGAGACTGGAACATTTTATACCCCTTTCAACTGCTAGACACCAATGGATGATCCCACTAACAGGTGTTACCATACACCAATAATTGAATAACATTCCCACCTACTATTCCCAACTATGCAACCGCTGCTATTCAGCCCCTGTCCAAACAATCACTTAAAACACACAATAAATACATTCAATAATCACCCTACTCCTATCCTCCCACTTAATCTCTCCCAGAACATAGATTTAGGTGTGCATACCCATAGAGGAAAAAATGAACCAGAATGAAATGTCAACACATTTCTCCTTCAACATCACAAGTTAGGATTCTACAAGGATCCCTATCTGAAAGTCTCTGTCTGAGGTATGGCAGCCTGTAATGCTTACCCAATTAAATCCAAAACATGCATTTCTTCCCTTTTAACAGACCTCCCAGATATTGGTGCAGATGCTGATGGGGTCCAACACAACTTGTACCACAAAGACGTCCGGTTAGCTTCACAGCCAACACCAAAGCCAGCCCTCCAGATTAAACCCTTGCTGCCTGTAGTTACCTTCCAAGCTCCTCGTCTTTAAGCACTGTACAGAAGGACAGCCTATTATTGCAAACTAATTTCCAGAAATGAAAATATGTAGGTGCTTTGCACATGCAGAGCCATGGTCATTCTCTAATGAAATACTCATTGGGATGAATGGTTAAATGGGTTGTACTGAACTGTTTTGAGAACTAGAACTATGGAACACTTTTCCCCCCTCAATGAGAACTTAAAACTGCAGGGGTTGCATATTTTTTTTACTATCCATACCTCACTAGCACAAATCTGAACCCTTTAATAAAGATCCCTTACAAAATAACCACACAAAAGCTGAGCGACATTATGGAATGCTTTAATGCAAATGGTCCCAGTGCCCCATCTGGTGGTATGCTCTGGCACTGCCATGACGCCAGAGGGCCACCTTCAAACAGGAGGCTGTCCTTCTGGACCAGAGGGCTCACAAAGAAAAAGACAGAGATAAACAAGGTCCAATTTGTTTCCAACCCCCCTTAGTCCTGTTTTCCCAGTACCCTCACTGGGACTACTACTGTTTGGCGATGACAAATGGCCTTCCCACTGCTATAGTGCCTGAGTTGCGGATGGTGACGTCTTGAAGAGGCTTATCCCGGCTGTCTTTACTTGTGTTCTCGATCTTCTTGACCACGTCCTGTGGATGAGGCATGTTAGGATCCACACTGGATTTTTTTGTTGTTGCAGTAAACGACTTTAAAGACCAACACTTGTGATTCTCAAATGTAGTCAACTCAGTAATCCTGCTCTTTGGAATTTGGCTTTTGAATTAGGCACAGTCAGTCTGTCTGGGCAGTTTCAGATTTCATCTAAGCTTTTGCATGACTGCCCAAAATGCTTTAGCCATCATTTTCCTATAGAAATACTTAGTTAACAATTTAGCATTGACAATAATTCAACTAAAGGACACTTTATATCATCTTTACATTCTGTTTGAATAGTTGTTTAAAAAATAAAATGGATAATGAACATCTAATTTTAAAGAAATCCACTTGTTAATTGAAGGATGTTAGAAGCATTCCTCTGTAGTAGGTGTGTAGATAATTCAGAAGTAAAACACTCACCATGCCCTCCAGAACCTTGCCAAAGACCACGTGTTTCCCATCCAGCCACGGTGTCGGAACGGTGGTGATGAAGAACTGAGAGCCTTGGGTATCTGGACCAGAATTAGCCATACTAAGCCAGCCAGGGCCATAATGCCTCAGCCTGAAGTTCTCATCAGGGAACCGCCCTCCGTAGATACTCCTGCCTACAATATAAAAGAAAGCAAATGTAAACGTTTCATACAATTGATACATAGTGTTTTGGTACTTTGTCACAAAAAAACGTGTTATTCATTGACATATGAACATATGGCCACCCCTGTCATGCCGATTTAAAGATACTGTATCGGTGCTGTGATTACCTCCAGTGCCATCTCCACGGGTGAAATCTCCTCCCTGAAGCATGAAGTTCTTAATGACTCTGTGGAACTTGCTGCCCTTGTAGCCAAATCCTCTCTGTTTAGATAACAGGCATAATGTCAGTACTATGTCAATCAGATTGTTTGTTAGAAGGACATATACTATACCAGGTTTTTCGTTTGTTTTTGTGGCAAAATCATTACACTAGAAGAGATGCTGCATTGGTGATACATTATACTGAATGGTCAATCAGATGGTAAAGAAAATATAAAAATCTATTCCTTTTACAAAACTGGTGCATAACCATTATTACACCCACGGTAATATTTCAGTTAACTGAACCAGTCAGATTAAACACCTACCTCTCCGGTCGACAAGGCAATGAAGTTCTGAGTCGTTTTGGGAACAATGTTCCCAAACAAACCGATAACAATTCGTCCAACATTTTCATTTCCAATTTGGATGTCAAAATAAACCTGCGGAGTAGAAGTTTATTACTGTTGTCTGGGCAGATAACATTCAAATACCAAATTAAATTTGAATTTAAAAAGGGCGACAGTCACTATGCTTCTCATCTTGGCGGAAATGTTAAATAGGAAGCAAACCCATCTTCTTAAAATATATATTAAAAAATCAAGTCAGCTTTATAATTTTTTGCATCAGTTCAGATGACCCGAACATCACTCGTATTTATTGCTCTAACTCCATCATACGACAAAGAAATGTTCAATATATGGTAGCCAAGTGTCGAGCAGGCCGTATCAGAAAAAATAAAAATAAATTATGAGCTTTCTGCAATGCTAGTCAAGGTGACCATAGTAGCTAGGTGGCTACCGAGTTCATTATTTTCCGGTATACCAATTATCTGAATTATCTGTTGTAGCATTGACCACAATTACTTTACATTTAAGCTAAAGTTGCAACACATTGTGTTCAGGAAATATATAGTTCAATTGGCATGCTATGCAATTATGCCACACATAAGTAGTCCTAGTGTGTGACACATAGTCCTGGATTTTCGATCAACACAGGTTTGATCACACTCTTCCCACTTCTGGAACTAGTAGTACAGTATTACGAGATAATAGTTTTGTGTTGGGTTCATAATTGTTTAAATGTTCAGAAAAGCTTTTCAGAAACTTTTCAGAAAAGCGCTGGGTGAAGTTAAGCGCTTGTCTGACAGCTGACCAATCAGGACGAGGAGAGTAGGTACAAGTGTACCTTCCCTAGTATTCTTCTACCTTAGTTACCAGGCTATGGCTCCTCAAACGCCAAAGCTAAAGCAAGTAATTGCATTTTATTCGCCACATTAGCTAGCTTTCAATAAGTAAAACCAACGGAAAATAACGGATTATAATGTATCGCTAGTATGTATGATTCCCTTTCAGGTTACAGAATTCTCGTCAGAAAGGCGCTTGACGTCACCCAGCGATTTTCTGAAAAGGCAAAAGCCGCTCAAAAGGCGCTGAAGGCAGCGCTTTTTCAGTATCAATTCAGCTTACTTAGTACAAAAAAGTATATAAATAAGTACACTGCTAGTATACTTTAAGTAATATGATAACAGTATACTTTTATACTAAGTATACTTACAAAATAAACTTGAAGTATACTTCTTTTTTGTAAGAGTAGGCTACATGACAGTAAACAAAAGCTACAAGACACCCAATGCAACTGCCACAAGACACTTGCGTTCCACTATCAACAGAACAGTAACTGTCATGTAGGGGAGAGCGGGGGCGAAAGTTGCACGGAACGAAAGTAACAAAGCTAACACTTGTTACTTTTGTCCCGCCGCTAATGCAATAGTATGTGGTGAATTTCTGTTTGTGGAAAGCATTTATTAAAACATGTTTATGTCATATTATATAAACAGAATATGCCAAGAGTGAGGGTCAGAAAGACAGACAGAGGTCTGATTCAGTAAAAAATGATAATAAATATTTGATGTAACTGAAATGTAAAATTCATAGTTTTTTGCAAAACTAATGGACAAAATGTGTTTTCAGTTACATATTAACAAGGTCATAGTCAGGTATATGTAATAAAAACCAGAGTAACACAAAAAATCTAGCTTGTATTGTGTTACTTTTGACCCACCCTTGTGTTACTTTCGTCCCAACTGATGGGGTCGAAAGTAACAATGTGCAACTTGTGTTCAAAATGAAATTATACTGAAGTTGTTCGACATTTGTACAAAATACCATCTGGTATTGATAGACCACACTTATAAGTTATAGACCCAAGCAAAAATATATTTATGTCTAAAACATTCTCTTTTAAAATTAAGTTTTTCTGAAAAATTGTACTTTCGCCCCGCTCTCCCCTACCAGTGGAGGCGCTGTCACGTAGCCTACCACTAGCTACTGTCATGTACCAACGGAGACTGGCATGTACCACTAGCTACTGTCTATGCTGTCACGTACCACTAGCTCCACTGGCACGTACCACTAGGTGCCAGTAGAGGCACTGGCACGTACCACTAGCCACTGTACTACTCGCTCCACTGGCACGTACCACTAGCTACAGTAGGCTACAGTACAGTTTTGGTTCTAACTGCCTCCGCTTTTTTCTGAAAAAAGAAGTCAAGTGTGAACACGGCCTAAGGGAGGATAAATGTGTCATCTGTACGCGAACGTCAAATAACATGTTATTGCACATTTGGCCTTCCATATAAACCAGGCTTAACGCGCTGCAGAAGCGTCTGGAGTCAATAATGCCATGGGTAATTATTTACCTTTGCCGTTACTTCAACATTCTCTTCAGCGTTTGAACTGCTGGGAAACAGCAAAATAAACACCGATCCCACAAAAACTGTGACAGCCACTAGAAACTTCATCCTCTTCTTGTAGATAGGAACCAACCAGTGAAAATGTAGCCGTGGTGGCTGAAATATATATGCCCGGGGAGTAAACCCAGAAGGAGACTGGTTTTCTAGTTAATTATGTGAACTATTCCACGCCCATTCTAAACCTAAAGCTCATAGATTTAGGTCAGAGACGCAATGTATTTGGATTGGCTCACATTTCAATCTGAAAACCTGTGACGTTCGTTTTGTTTTGAGCATCATATGAATAAATCAACTCAAATTGATTAATTAATTTGACATTAGATAAAGATGGCGAAAAAACTTTTGGATATTAGGGGATAGTTAGCCACGTGTGTTTTACACTGGCGGGTGTAGACCTACGACAAACATGGTTGCCCATTTACCCACCGTCATATGGGTGATCGATGTCAGGATTTGCTAACACTGCAGATAATCCTGTCCATGACCCCAACATAAATTAGTCCCTCATAACATAATGTGGGCCGTTCAAAGTTTGAATGCCACAAAGCTTAAACAAATGGTAAAAGTTTGGGTTAATTGGAACTTGTTGGGGGTCTGATTGATCACCGAATGTAGGCTATACAATATTCTTGAATATCTTAAAAATTACAGCAACACAACAAAAACTGTTACTGTGAGACAGTACAATACACAACAGGGACAACAACAAAATTTTCAGTGACCATACAGTCCATCAATAATAATAAATAATATTGATGGACATCTGATAGCTGTATTAGGCCCAACCTTCCTTGACCACTGCCCATGTTTATCCTCTGTCTCAGTTCTATTTGTAGAGCTTCATCCTGAACATATAAGAAAACAGAAACACAATGTGAACCAATCCACTTGTAAATAAAATAACTATAGGTTGTTTAAAGCACGTCACATGACCCTAATATAAATAACACCTCTAAATAACACATTTAAGTCAGGATGAATACGGTTGTTTATTCAATCTAACGGTCTGATCCATCAATTGGGCGACAACAGACTGATTGTTGAAATCATCTTAAACTACATTTGGGTTTCAACCCACCATACCATCACTTGTCATTAGCGTGTTGGCAAAACGCGTAGACACAACAACGGGTTGCATTGTGCATGTGGTTTTTACGTGTCACATTACTGCCACTGTGGCAAGATAGTGGTATTGAAGCATAAATGCTTGATTAAAGCGTTTTTTTTTTAAACAAAATAAAAATAGCTTGTTTCAACAAAGGTTGATGGATTATAAGTGAGTGGTGGATGAGCGGTTAAGGTTGCACCCTAAACATCCAGACTATTTAGGACATAGTCATACATTGTGGATGAAATCTGAGATTTCTAATATGCTTATTTTAATCACATTCATTAGATCATCTATTGCATCATTATTTTGGTATGTATTCTGTGCTATCAACCATGGAGGGCAGGTGTCAGTTCTAATGAGAAGTTGCTGACGGGTTGGAAATGAAGTAACTACATGCTACAGTGTGACTTGGTGAGAGAGAGAACCACATCCTGGTTCCTAAAGGATTAGAGGCTTTTCCAAAAAAGGTCTGCAACTCCTCAATTACTGAACTGACAAAAGAGAAAGAAGAATAATGTAGGACCGCATACAACGCACACTCAGCTCTGATGTATTTCAGCCCATCATAGTGGGCTGAAATACACTGTTGAAGAAGCACATATGAGACAATGTATCATGACACCAGGAATGGGAAAAAGTTTGGTCCTCCAACTCTGAGCAGACGCATGGGATTGATATCAACTAGTTAATTCCATAAATGATACATCGGCCGATAACCGAAAAGATGAACGATCTAAAAAAACTATGATGAGATTCTTAAAGGCAGCATCTGCATGACTTTTCAGAGTTACGGTGAGATTACAACAAAACGCATCAATACTTTTAAATAGACATGAAATAGAACCATGCACTATAAATAAACATGGCAATTGAATGCGTATGTTTAACACAAAAAAACAAACTTTAATACATATTTATTTGAACGTTATATTAAAAAAAAAACATCCCCAAGCCAACGGGCACTTCCTGAAAGCAGGCCCAGTGAAGAGACAGCATGCCATAAGACATAAAACAGTGACTCTGTGGCAAACACGGTACAGTACACACTAGGGATGAGCATTACATTCAGTGTCCATCAGTAATAGATAATATGGATGGATGTCTGAGATCTGTTTTGGGCCCAACCTTCCTTGACCGCTCCCCATGTCTGTCCTCTGTCTCAGTTCTATTTGTAGAGCCTCATCCTGAACATTGAAGAAAACACAAAACTATGTAAACTAAGCCACCTGTAAATACACTAAGTGGTTTGTTGAAAGCAAGTAACATGACCCTAATGCTCTAAATAACACATTCAAGTCAGGATGAATAAAGCTGTTTATTCACTCCAGCAGTCTCATCCACACACACACAATCCTTCCAAAACACCCAGAAGGGTGTGCGCACTTGTGTGTGTGGACTGATCGTTGAAATCAGCCTAAACTACATTTGGGTTAGAGACTGGTAGTTGGACGAAACCTTCAGTGGTCCATTACTCACCTTGTGAGCAGGTGGCATAAGTGATACCAACGTAGATTAGGACCTTTCTTGCTACAAGTTATCAGGGTTACGGAATTTATGGAGTCAGTGTGAGTTTGACATTCATGGACCCAAATGATAATGAGGCAAAAAAAGTTCAGGAATTGCACAGAAAGCACTGCACAAAACAATATACTCCACTCTACTCCTATATTTTACATTGGCTGCACCAGAGTTTAACATAATTATTCATGTTTACATCCATTGTAAAAGGGTCCCTTCCTGGGAACAGCACTAGAGCGCACAGACTCATATAAAGTGTGTCTTTTTTAATTTTTTCTAAGACCATTTTACTTCAATTGTACATTCATGTGGCAGATAATATTTTCAAAGAATAAACTTCCTGCATCTTTAAATCACTATGTTATTGTAGGCTACGGTTAAAGTGAAGGAGACAAGCTAGCTAGTTCTGGAGTGGTCTTGTTTTCAATGGCAATGCAATTGCTTGCAGCGCAGGTACCTGTCTTTCTTCTGAACGTGTTGCAGAGAGAGAAGCGGCAAGCATGGTCATTTTTTATCACAATGGCATTTAATCATCACAGCAAACTATTTCACTGCTCTGAACTGTAAGTAACGTATCCAACCACATCCACCTCCAGAGATCTCTATGGCCAAAACCTTACAACCACAAACCACACCGGGGTGCTGTCACATCGCTGTGGGAAAATAAAAAAATAAAGAAACCCCATTTAGTATCTTGGTCCCCAGCTCCACCATGAAGATAGAATAATTGAGTAATTTGGCTGGTTCCTTCTACCAATCTGGGGTTAAAAACTGGGGTTGTGAGAAAACAAGCGAGTTGAGAATTTAAGACAATTCATCTCTGACAGGAGAAGGGCAGTCAGGGGAACAGCTCAGAAAGCTGAACTATATTTGAACCCTCTTATCCTTCATCAACGCTGCATTGCTTATGTTGCATTAGCAGATTTGCTCATTAGCGAAGTGTTGGACAATATATATCCAGGAAAAGCAAAGGACCCAGGCAGGTAACAAGCTGATGATACTGTAGCTCTAATGTAGCTCGTAATCAGCTCTCCAAATGCAGGATCTTTTTCTTCCTACACAGTACTTGTATTTCATGTGCTTTTAGTGCCACCTACTGACGTAACAGTAACAATTTACTACAGTTGTACGAAAGATCAAAATCACATACACAACCTGGATGTTAGCTAACTGTCAGGATGGAGGATGACAGTTGGAGTGCATGGAAGTTGTAATCCAGCAGACATGTCTAGAGAGCAGTGTCATCGGTGTTGAAACATTCTCAGAAGCCATTGATCAAATATACCGCCACGGTATTACCAATAACCATCAGTGCTCACAGCATGACGCTTGATTGGACGAATGTCATTCCACTCGGCTATGGCTTAACTCCCATTAGATTGATAGACACTGAGATTTATCAGTCATTATTTGTAGGTGGGTGTACAATCAATCGTCTCTTCTTAGGTGGGTATATGGTAAATCCCTCTTCCCAGGTGGGTATATGGTAAATCCCTCTCCTCAGTGGTGGGTCTATACCGTAGACATATATGCAGCGCTACACCTCCACTCTTCTGTATTCCATGATCCCTCCCGTCACCACCCTGCATCTCAGGCATGTTGAAATCATTCCTCATGATCGCAACTCAAGACACACACACACTCTGTTCCCCCACACACTCATTTCTGTCCCTCTCTCTTCCTCCGCACACACACACACACACACCTGAATATTTCATACTAATTGGACATTTTAGGATGACTCTGTCATAACTTGGACAAGTCAGGATTGCTAGATACATTATTAAACGTTCTCCATCTATCTCCCCTCCTTTCCTTTCTTTGTGTGCAGTTCCTGGGTGATCTTTCATCAAAGTCTTTGATGAGAGTAGCATGGAGACTGTTGCAGTGTGTTACCCTGACCTCGCTTCATTTAGGAACATTTCTTCTTACAATAGCATGGCGCAAGGAGGAGGGGAGAGATGTGGGCCGACGTTCATGGCTAATATGGATGTTTCATCATAGCACTGTGCAATTTCTCAGCTGTGGAAAACCTCTAGTATCAGCGCTAGTTCAGCGGGTTTTGAATATGGAGAGTGTGGATAATAAAAACATGTCATTTGTAAAACACAACCTCTAACAGTGCACACAGCAAACATACCAGTTCTGAAAGACTAATACGATTCATAAAAAGCTTTGACAAACATAGCTGAATGAATTTATAAACACACATCATCAGAAAAGACATTACTGTTGTCAGGAATCAAATAATATTGTATTTGTATAGCCCTGTTTACAAGCAATGTCACAGAGGGCTTCAAATGTCCTCAGAACTGCACAACAACCAACCCCAAAAAGTTCTTATGTGTAAGACCCCTGTTTGTATTTTGTATCAACCAGTACATTTTAAGTTTGACACTCAAATGAATGAAAACCCAAACCCACATATATTGAATATTGTTATATACTGTAACAGTACAACTAAGTACAGTGTGCCCCTGAAAATGCATAGTCATGGGAAGGTGTATCCACTTCATGCTCTCAAGCTCAGACATAGTGAAACACATGGAGCAGACACGTGTGCTATGCTTGGTATGTGCTTGAAATTCTGCATGCAGTCATACGACATGTATCAGTGACAGTGCATGCGCGCAAAGAGAACTCAATGGCCTTCTCGTGGTACACCCACAAGTGTTTATGTATAAACAATGAAGTCTGATAGACTTCACATTGAAAGACATGCACACATACTCACACACAGTCTGATTTTCTGTTTATCACCTTTTAAACAAAGCAGATCAACAATGTCATAAATGTTTATCTGTCTCCTTTCTACTGTATCATAAAAATATAAATACTCTCATACGGTACATGATGTACAGTCTTAGCAGCTAACGTTTCATACACCACATATACCACAACATGTATTGGATTATTATTTTCCTTCCCATACTTTGAGATAACAATGTACTCTGTGCAGTGAAACGCTGTGCTGTGTGGTATAAATCGAATTCATTCTTTTGACCTTTCAAACTTTTTTATTTAGCAAAAAGGTTTTCTTTTTAGTAGTTCTACAGAAGCAACTGGTATTTTACTGCTTTGGGTTCATGCAGTTTATAACAACAACTTAACACTCCTGACTTTTCTTTTCTCTTTAGCCTTAAAACATGACTTAATTGTGAACTTTGACAGTAAAGGACTTTGCTCACGCTCTTCCCCACCAGAAGGATAGGGTGATGTGACCCTCCCCACTCTCTCCCCTGTTTTGTCCACGTGCCTGTGTAGTTCCAGAGGCAGGCCAGTCTATGGGTGAGCAAGGTTGTTTTGGTCATATGATCCTAAGTTTCTACACAGGCTAGTCTAGCTGGCTGTAATCAGATAGAGATACCATGACACCAGTGTTTATAAAAAGGAAAGCTACAACACACCCTTCTCCTTCTCTTGCCCTGCCTCCTCAACCACTCTTGTCTGTTTTGATAGCTTTTCACTGCGCTTTCCCTCAGGGTGTCAGGTTCTTTGCCTGTACAGAAGCACATGTACCTACAGCTTCTACGCGTGCACACAAAAACATACACCCACCCACTCAGAGTGCAGACTCGCATTCATGCACGCATTCACTCACACACACACACACCTATACACCACACACACACTAAAACACTCACTGATTTATTTACTCCCTCACTAAATATACATGTGCGTACATACACATACATACAAAAACACTCACTCGCACACACACACATGCACACAAACACATACATACACCCACTCAGATATGGTGCAAAGTCACACATTGAAATTCATGTTGAGCTGTAGTAAACATTGCCACGTTTCTTGGCTCCACCCCTTCTCACAGAGAAATCCTGTTTGCTTGTGATTGGCAACTTCCCCACTCCTCTTATTTTCTATTGGCTGAGTCTTTTCTTCATGCAGAAATTCCAGGTGCCTTATACACACAACACATATGTTCAAAGGGTGCTCGGAGTCACGCTTTAGGAGCACATAAAAAACACACGTTTTGGTGCGTGTGTCTGTACATTTGCTGTAATTTGGAAGTTTTGCCATAATTTCAGAACCTTTACTCATTCACACACACAAAACATACACTGTTCTGTATGCATTTCTAGTATATTGTATATAGAGTCCAATAAAAATTACAGAAGTCAAGAAACTTGTTGTTATATTCACATACATTAGAAGATTTCCGTTTTGGCACAAAGAGTGTAGCCTGGTCGTAACCAGACCCTCGTACATTTCATTTGTACAGAGGGTCTGGGATCGCTCCATTGACAAACGTTAACTTCCTTGAAGGCGGGTCCTCTGTTGAAGTTTAAAACTATTGGATCTGCCCAGAGCCACTCTGATTTGCCATAACCAATCGCAAGCGTTCGCCTTAGCCAACTCCTTCACCACTACTGTAACGGAGCTAGCTGCCGTAGCTGGAAAATCAAACTTTTCCCGAACCCCGTGGGGAGGAGGGCCACAACATCATGGCCACCAACAAAACTCAGCAAGGGAATGTTCTTGCTCCGGCTTTAACCTATGGATATTCGGCAGTGTTGCCACAGCCGCAGAATAGCTTCGCTCGCATCTTTCTCCGCCGCCATTACTGAACTACTCAAACTAGTGCACGACATTAACGTCATCATTCTCAGCCACTCCCTCTGTTCGCAGATTGGACCTACAATTTTTTTTTCTTTCTGAAAACCGACTTCAAAGTCAAATTCCCAGACCTAGTACAGAAGGAAAATCCAAATTGAGCGGAAGTACGTAGGAGGGCAGAACCAGGCTTCAAAGAGTGGGATCTTGGTACACAATTATTTTTGATTTTCCAAATTGCCACTAGAGAGCAGTATATCCTTGATCAAGTTACATGTTTAACAACTCAGGAGTCAGGTGGCTGAGTGGTTAGGGAATTGGGCTACTAATCAGAGGGTTGCCAGTACGATTCCTGGTCGTGCCAAATTACGTTGAGTCCTTGGGCAAGCCACTTCACCCTACTTGCCTCGGGGGGAAAGTCCCTGTACTTACTGTAAGTCACTCTGGATAAGAGCGTCTGCTAAATAGCTAAATGTACATTTGTTTACCTGTGCAACCTTACCTCACAATCCATTCTTAACACCGTAAACGTGATTTTGAATCCTTAGATGTCATATAATGTTTAAAATACACTACAACAAAAACTGACACTAGTCTCCATAGTCCCTTACACCTACATGTCATTTTTATTCACTATCCATTGGAAATATCAAATAATTAGAATAAAAGGATAACATACAGATTTTCTAAGGGGAAGTGTTCTTTGTTGCATCATGTTAATGACATGCTGGATCCAATGTGGCTCAGGAGGGGTTGTATTTTCAATCGTGGCTCTGAATCAAAGTACAGTTTAAAATGCCTCTCACTCAGAGAAGAGGATAGGGGATGGGAACCCGCACTAGATGCAAGGCAAGGGGCTAGGAGCCTGGGGCCAATGCAGGGCTGGAGGGTGCTGGGCCAGTGCAGGGCTGGAGGGGGCTGCGGCCAGTGCAGGGCTGGAGGGTGCTGGGGGCAGTGCAGGGCTGGAGGGTGCTGGGGGCAGTGCAGGGCTGGAGGGGGCTGGGGGGAGTGCAGGGCTGGAGGGGGCTGGGGCCAGTGCAGGGCTGGAGGGTGCTGGGGGCAGTGCAGGGCTGAAGGGTGCTGGGGGGAGTGCAGGGCTGGAGGGGGCTGGGGCCAGTGCAGGGCTGGAGGGGGCTGGGGCCAGTGCAGGGCTGGAGGGGGCTGGGGGGAGTGCAGGGCTGGAGGGGGCTGGGGGGAGTGCAGGGCTGGAGGGGGCTGGGGCCAGTGCAGGGCTGGAGGGTGCTGGGGGCAGTGCAGGGCTGAAGGTTGCGAAGGGCAGTGCAGGGCTGGAGGGTGCTGGGGCAAGTGCAGGGCTGGAGGGTGCTGGGGGTAGTGCAGGTCTGGAGGGTGATGGGGGCAGTGCAGGGTATAAAGGGCTGGGACAAGACTGTTAAATATTTAACACTTTTTTTTTATATTTAACTAATTTAACACTTCTCCGGACTACTTTAATTGTAAATAAAACCACAAGGTGGAGATGTGAAAGTACACTGGTTTAAACATGCCTCCAATCATCAAAGGCTGGGACTAGTTGGTTGGGTGCACGGAGAAATTATGTTTGATAATTGAAATCTTTGGTTTTTCCTGTCAACAATAGGCCTGCTCATACATGTGCTTAAAAGTCTCTGTTAAGTACATTTTTTTTATCAGGTAGTGCACAGAATCGAAGAAGTCAAGGACGTTTATTACTTGCAGCATGGAGTATGTGGAGGCTGAAGTCTGTCACCTTTGAATGTCAGCTAGTCAGTCTAAAGCTTGTGGAAAGTTTCTTGCTTTGTTTGTTTGTTTGTGTTTTTGATACCTGCTCTTCAAACATTCAACGATCAAACAATCAGCATATTTAAGCAAGGCATGAACTTAAGACAAACAAGAACCTTTCTTAGGTGATACATTTACACTACATTTATGCATTTAGGAGACACTTTTATCCAATGCGACTTCCAAGACAGAGCTTTACAAAAGTGCATAGGTCACTGATCATAACAACGAGATAGCCCCAAACATTGCAGGTAGCCAAAACATGAAACATACATTGTGAAAACCAAATGACTCCCAAAGGGAAGAACCATAAGTAGTTACAAGTTAAAACTAAATAACATGAACCTCAAAAGTGCTAAGGTGTACCTGTAGAAAAAGCAAGCAACAATAATACATTTCACAGCAAGTAGAATCATTTTAAGTCAGTTTCAACTAACCAACAAGAGCAACAAGTCTCTCAGTAAGAGTCATTGTGATCCTGGAGGAAACATCAGGTCCGGCCAATCATTCCTAGTACCGTTGTACTCTGACAAGGGTGTCTCGATCCTTTTTTTGACAGTGGGGAGACATTCAGTGTCTGATGGTCTCTGGTGTCTGGATGGTGTCTGGGTAGGTTGAAGACCAGACTGGCTGCCGCGTTCTCAATCCTCTGGAGAGGGCGGGTTGCGCATGCAGGGAGACCGGCGACCGGGTGTTCCACTTTTGCTTACCACATTTGGGTGCAGTGGTTTCTCTTTCTGAGCGCAAAGATGTCACACACACACACAGCAGCATTTTCTTCAGCCTGTATAACAACTTGCTCAAACATTTCCACCAGATGATCAGAACTGTACATCCAGAAAACCGTATAACTGTGCTTGTTAGCTTGAATAGGCTGTCATTTAAGCTTTTGCATTGTTGCTTCTTGTTTTGAGAACATTTTAGCTTGAACTATTTAGCTGACTGTAGTTTGTGGGTTTCTACTTGATGGTTCTCACACCTCATTGTGTAACTTACTTTTGATTGCTAGTCATATGTTGATAAGTAAGTGTCAATATGTGGTCTGATTGGTTGTTCTTGTGTATGAAGGGAATTGTTCTGAGAGACAATGCTTCACAATGATGTGCATATTGTGTACTTATATGGTAAGGTATGTGTACCTGTATTTCTTGCAAAGAGAGGATGATTTATGAGTCCATGAGTAGGTGAGAGAGAGTAGTTTGTGACCAATGTGTGCGTGTGTGTGTCTCTGAAAGGCCTTGTGATGAGTCTCCAGTTTTTTTATTGATGTGTCCCTGGCCACCTCCTTTTAAACATTGATAACATAAATAACAAGCTGCATCTGCCAGGTGACTTCACTTCAATCAAGCAGCCATGCAGGCATCATAACATAACCCAGCACCCCTGCCTCCACCCAGAGAACTCTGAACTCTATGGGGTGGTTTCTGTGTGTGTGAGCTGTATCTTTCTTTTGATCAATTAATTGTATTTTTCACCTGTTTCCTTTTAGGATCTGTTCTTTTTGGAGGTCTCTTATGCTCCCTTCATGACTTGTTCCACTTTGTTAACCTTTACGCATTCAATCGCCGTGACCAACATCCACCTACTATTCATGATGTTAATTTCCATACACAATAAATGGGCACTTGAAACTTAGTGGCCATTGAAGTTAGCATCTTAACTTTGCATCCAATCACCAAAGTGCCTTGTCTTTCCTGTCAACCAGCGTGATGCACGTTGGTTTGGATAGTGAACGCAACACATTGGGGTGCAATTGCCAATGACAAGACAAAAAGAGTTCCTGTTTACTTGCATTCAATGTAACAATCTGCCTGTTTTACCTTTTTCATTGCAGAGAGAATGAAAGTTTAAACTTGATGTTACAATCTGTACAACTATGAATAGTATAGTGATTAACATGTAAATAGACTGAATGCCATCATGCTTAGAGATAAAAATGGATCTCCTGCTCGTCACCTAAGAAAATGTGGACAACTGTAGTCTGGAAAGTTATTATTTGTTATCCAAAAACTTTGTTCACACTTACCATTTGCCCAAGTGAGTATGCCGTTCAGGTATTTTATGGTTGAATTAATACAGATGTTTGGGATGAATTGACCAACTCAGTGTCTCCATTGAGCCACATTCACTTTCATGTCATAGATAGAAGTTATAGTACAACAGATGCCGGAACTAACTGAAGGTGTTTTACTTGTTTGTATATCTTCATTACCCATCTGTTTCCCCCCTCCTCCTCGCCTGTCTCTCATTCAGGCATCTTGTGGAGGACATCTCATGCTCTGGGTGGGCCAGTCGTGTACCTGAGGACTCAATTGTCATATTGATGTATGTATAACCGCCTGGTGGTCCCACCGCTCAAGACTGCCAGGTCCCAACACAAGCTCTTCTCCTGCCTGGCCCCCCAATGGTGGAACCAGCTCCCCACCTCCATCAGGGACACCGACTGTCTCCCCACCTTCAAGAAAAGGCTCAAGACACACTTGTTCCGGGAGTACAACGGCATTTAGGAATGCTTGGCTAGACCTGTTGCTAGTTTCCTCCAGGATCACAATGACTCTTATTGAGTGACTTGTTGCTCTTGTAGGTTAGTTATAACAAAGTTAAGTCTTGTACTCGCTGTGAAATATTTTACTATTGATTGTTCTTCCACAGGTACAGTCCTGCACTTTTTGTGGTTCATGTTGTTTTAATTTGCACTTTTTGTGGTTCATGTTGTTTTAATTTGTAACTTGTATAACTGCATGCTCTTATGGGTCTTCCCCTTTTGGCACTTGTTTAGTTTTCCACAATGTATGCTTCATGTTTTGGCTGCTTGCAATGTTTGGGACTACCTCGTTGTTATGATCAGTGACCTATGCTCTTTTGTAAAGCTCTCTCTTGGAAGTCGCTTTGGATAAAAGCGTCTGCTAAATGCATAAATGTAAATGTAAAAATAATGTAAAAATGTATGTATGTATGTATGTATGTATGTATGTATGTATGTATGTATGTATGTATGTATGTATGTATGTATGTATGTATGTATGTATGTATGTATGTATGTATGTATGTAAGGATAGACAGAGGGACATTCCAGAGTAAACACCACATATGCCCTCAGACACACCCATGGGGGAGAGGGAAAAGTGACAGAGTGACCTCTGTGTCATAGATATTAATAATTGTAGAACAGATGCCAGTACATATTTAACTTAAGACGTTCTGGTTGTTTGTCAATCTTCATTACCTAGTTCATGTTAATCAGTCTGTTTACTTTACATCAAGTTGACCTTTTTTACTTTCATTATCTTCCCCCTCCCTGATATAAATCAACAGTGGCATTCTAGAAATTGACAGAACAAAGCAGTTCATTATCCATACGGTAATTATGCAGTGCCTACCGAGATGACAATCTGATCATACTTATAAGTTTGTACCCTGTCCAACACGTATATCTGGATCGTTTTCTTACAAGCTTGACTAAATGTAAGTCCGCCCTGCCTCAGACAATGTGTCGTACTGGCATGCTCACCTGTGGCATACCGGTGGCGCACCTGGAAAGTGAAAGTAACTGGTATCTGGTTTGGGTTTCAGCATGTATATCATGTCAAGTCAAACCCCTGCTTATCTGTTAGACATCCAAGAGGGTAAGTATTTTCTGTTTCTGCTGTTATTGGAATCTCTTCTGTAAACTCTTTCTCCATAATACATGGATTTGTACATTAGGTAGACTGCTAAAACTGCTACATTAGATGTTCCAACATTTAGAAAAGTTGATTTGTGTTCTTTATTGAATAGTTTTATGTAATGTTGTGCAAATAAAAAATCTAAGTTGAAAGACAAAAGCAAGCATTGAGACCACTGTGTTGAATACCTGTATATTAGAAAGTGCAGTGCAGGTGAAATGTTTTTATTATTCATGAATGATATGTTTCTTTGAATATGTTGCTTTTGTCAAGTATCTGCTAAATACATTTGTTAAAAACATGCCATATGTTGAAGTTGTTATATTGACCTCCCCAGCAAAACAGTCAACAGGTAACAAGTCAACCCCACCACCTCCACCATCACTAGGTTAGTTACTTTAAGTATCCATATTGTTATACCCAAGTCTTAAGGTCAGTCCTCTCCGCCCCATTTTAAACTTCTTCAAATGCCCCTGACCCAAATTAATTTCACAAAATCCACAAAACATTTGAAGTAATTATTTACAACATAGTTTATTTGTGTTTACAGTTTATGATAAAGCTTGGAGGGATGTTGACTGGAAGTAAGTACTGTCCTGACCAATGAAAAATACCTTGAAAAAGATATAAAAACATTGACATTTGTAGCATCTCTTGAAAAAGTATTGTAACATTACCTTGCCCAGAAGCCCTTTGAATTACTGTAGTAAATCATTAATTAAAATGTGTATTTTTTTGTTTTTGCAAATCTCTGGAAAGACAGAAAGATACTATGATTAAGAACCTGAAGCAGTTTAGTTTGAATGATCCTAAAATGGGCCAGCTCAGGATCTTGCTACTTGGACCAATTGGCGCAGGAAAGTCCAGCTTTGTTGACTCATTAAAAAGTGCTTTTGCTGGACGTATTATGACAACTGCACTAGCAAATACTACGACTGGCACAAGCTTCACCAAGAAAGCAAGTACTGAATAAATAACTATGATATACTGTTTTGTAAAAGTGTGAAAAAAGAATCTAATATTTTGAATGAAATGTATTGTTTTCCCATTGTAGTATGAAACACATTACATTAAAGATGGAACAGAACGCTTGCCTTTGGTGTTCAATGATGTCATGGGTTTGGAGCCTGATGAATCAAGGGGGGTGCACACAAATGACCATCAGTATTCTTGGAGGCCATGTCCCAGAAGGTTATCAGGTACAACTCAGAACCAAATTCAGCTAGAAGTTTTGTTTGAAATCAGTGTGTTTTGACATCTGTAAGTTTGATAATGTATTTGTGGAGAAAAACTAGGTGGAATATTAGAAGGCCAGCTGTCGCAGACACTTTTATCTGTACAATGTTAAACCTCCTTCTACCCGCCTCTTTCCTCGCATTAGTGTGGTCACATAGGAGTCACCACAAGTTCCCCTTGGCTTCTCCATAGTTGTCACCCTGGCCATGGCAGACGTACTCTCTAACCCTCCATCTCTCTGTATTTTTTACATGATACAGTTCAACCCCTGTTCTCCCTTGCAAGAAGAAAACCCATGCTACAATCACAGTCCTAAGTCAGGAGACAAAGTCCACTGTTTAGTGGGTGTCATGTCTGCAAATGCCATATGTGGGATGTCAGCTGGACTCAAAGGCAAGCTGAGGGCCATAAGGGACAAGGCCAGCAGTCTGGGTAAGTGTTCTCCACAAACATAATTAACTACTAGTGGCACTGATTACTGAAGACAGTGGTTTGTCATCATTTTATGTGACCTACCAAGTACATTTCATCCCATGAAATTGTAGGAATTCCTCAGTTTCTTGTTGTGACAATGGTAGACACTGCTTGTCCAGCAGTGAAGAAGAATCTGATTGATATCTACAAAAGCAAGGCAATTAAAAAGAAGGTAAGCTCTATAGTTACTCTGCTGTGGTCTTTGCTGAGCCTTCGGTCATTACAAAACCCTGTATGGTTCTAATTGCTCTCAGATGGAGACCTACAGCAATGAGCTGGGGATCCCCATGAGCTGCATCCTGCCAGTGAAGAACTACCATGAAGAGACAAAGACAGACAATGAAGCAGATGTACTGGTGTTGGAGGCTGTTACTCAGATTGTGCACGCAGCCAATGATTACATATGGACACTCCAACAAAAATAGTAAGGCACCAGGAAAACCATAGAGAATGGATTGGTAACCCTTCCTTTTACAGTCCCTTAAGTACTCTGTATTTACATAGAAAGTAAAGGGTATGTTTTGTGTTTTATTGGGTATTACTGATTGGTACCAAGTTGGTAAATACCTAGATAATTTGAAGTATTTACCCATTAACTAATTACTAACGTGCTGGTCATTACTGGGTATGTTTTTTATGTATTACTGGGTATGACTGATTGGTACCAAGGTGGTAAATACAGAGATAATTTGAAGTATTTACTCATTAACTAATTACTAACGTGCTGGTTATTACTGGGTAATTTTCATTGGTCCTAATTAGGTAAAGACAGAAGACAAAACTTAGTATTTACCTGGAAACTTAAATATTACTATTTAAACACCGCTGGTAGTAAGTTGGTAACTACGGGAGATATATATGGTAAATTGTAATGTGTTATTGGGTAAATACCATTGCTACTAAGTAGGTAAAGACGGCCAAGCTCCAGCAGAATTACGAAGAAAATACTCTACTATTACCCTGTAGTTACCTAAGGTTTATGTCGGTAACAGTCCACGTCTAATGAGAATATAAGATAGTACTTTCCAAGAAAATACCTTTTCAGATACATTTATCGATGATGGCCTGATTTACTTGGCTGGTATACCTACCTCCGCGGGAAGAGTTTTCCTCTACTATCATGGTAAATCTTCTTGGATACTGGGTATGTTCTTGCGCATGTTTGGACTATTTACTCAGTAAGTAATCTGAAACTGGACAGTAAAAGGAAGCCGTGTTTGTTTCCATGGTGTTACCAGGCTCTTACCATATCGTTTGTAAGCGAATACCACTTTGTCAATGTTACCCTTAGTATGAACTTGTACTATACGTTCCAAGTCGATACCAGGTAAAACATGGCTATGTACTCAGTAAGTGATCTAAAACTGGACTGTAAAAGGAAGCTGTGTTTGTTTCCATGGTGTTACCAGGCTCTTACCATATACTTTTCAACTGTTGATTCCCTTCTCCATGCAATAAACATAAACTTGGATTATGTTACAAAGAAAAACATGACACTTCACTCTGTAAATTGTAACATTATTTTAAATTAAAGCACTGTTTCCATGGTATGACCAAATACAAAGGTTAAATCTATACAAATCTCCATGTAAAAACAAAAAATTAAATAACGTCGTACCATAGAACACATGAGTATTAGTTTGGCCCCTTAATGGGTAAATACTTCAAATTATCTAAGTATTTACCACCTTGGTACCAATCGGTAATACCCAATAAAACACAAAACATACCCTTTACTTTCTATGTAAATACCTAGTACTTAAGGGACTGCAAATGGAAGGGTTACCAATGGATTTACGTAGGCTGTCCTCTGTACCACTCTGACAGACAGAATAAACTAACTTTATCCCCAAAAGAAAAATATTCAGTATAAAATGTACTTGTGTGCATTGTGATGTTGACAAGTGTATTGTGTTACATGTTTATCAATATAAATCAATAAAAACATAAAATGTATGCACAGTATAGTAACATCTGCTCCCTGTTTTCTTTGTCATCTCTTATTTTCATTCCTGTTGTATGTTGATGTACTCATCTGTCCTCTTGTTTCAGAATCTCCTTCTTCTACCCTGCCTGTGTGCTCATCTTCCCTGGCCTTGATCAGTTTCACCTCATCAATTAAGCCCCAGTGTGCATAGCTCCTGTGTTTTTGTCCTTCTATGCCAGTTTGTCTTAGTACCCTTGTGTCTAGCGTCACAGTCTAGTTTTCTAGTGTTTGAAGTTCTGATTACTAAGCCTTGCTTTGTTTCTCTGACTTTTTGCCTACTCCCTTTGGATTTTTCACATGAAAAAAAGTGTTACACATGAAAGTTTCACATTAAAGCCTGTTTGTTACTGACCTCTAGCCTGGCTGCCAGTCCAACTTAGCCCCGCCCACAACTAAAACAATTTGGTCGGGAAGTTGGGTCTGCAGAACCTCGGTTGGGGAAAAACGACGTCCGAACCAGTCAAATTGTCAGGGCGGGCTTTGCACGATGAAGGACAGATGATCAACAGTAACGTAATTAACCATGTCACCAAAGAGCGCTTGGGTTGAATTCGTTTTCAACAAACAACATATTACGTTGCTCTGATTGGTTGTAGGTCTATCCAATTGAGCAAAGAGGCATTTGTTTTACGAGTTCGGTTGAAACACGCCCCATATACACAGCCCAATGGAGGTTTCTCAGATTCATATTCTGACCAGAAAATTATGAGTGTGACAACGTCAGGTTAACTGACTTCTGCTTTTAACCTGAATCTCGCCATGCCTCCTTTCGGTACGATTGCTTGTTTCTCTGACTGCCTTTCTGTGTACTGAACACTTGCATGTTAAGTGTTCGCATAAAGTGAACTAAGTGCCGGCTTGGGCCTCCCGTGGCCACCAGGAGTTACCTTGTTAAAGGTTCCTTTGTTCATTTTATTTTTTTAACAGTGTCTGTTTTTTACATTTGCTTTACACGTACATCCTGTTCTGTATATTACTTAGTATTGTATCACTCTGAATATTTATGTACAAATTAACCCCAGACCACTCTAGTGAATTAGCTTGAAAAAAAAATCAAATTAGAAAAACCCTAGAAGGGTAAAAATACGTCCAGTTGACATTGGTGTGATGTAAGCAATACAGTTTTATAGCTAAATTTATAGTATGTGTGCAAATGATTAAGCCATGATAATGTCAATAGTATAGTCAATAGATGGTGGGTCCCAAAATTAAATGTTGCTTAGGCCACTTAAAACCTGTTTACGGTCCTGTCGCGCCCACGGTACAGAAATGCTGCCCCTCCCTCCCTCAGTTACAACACACTCAATCCTAACTAAAATATTTTTTAGGCGGTTAAACAAATGATATATCATTGGAAAGCTACAATTATAGTCCACATTTGTGGACTATAAATATCACTACACTCATTTTAGAAATATTGAAAACCACGGACATCTGGGCACTTGAGCCACTCTCCCTGGTTAATATTAGGAAACACAACACAACTATTACTGTAAAACTAAATATTTAGGATTTATAAATTAATTTAACACAATCAATTATTTTTGATAGAACGTGCCTGTTCTTATCCACTTCTCCGTTGTTTCTCCTCACCTCAATCCGGCGACTTTCGTCCAGTTGCATAGCGATTGTCTCTGCCTAACATGGCTTGCTTGATTGTATTCTCCATGTGTGCCTTTGTGCACTTATTTTGTTTTCTCAGATAAATATTTAATGTTCTTCTTAACTCCTGTAACAGTCCATGCTGTATCTGTACCGAATGATATAACAAGCAAGCACGGAAGCAAAATAAGCCATTGACATGACTGCATCCAGCTAGCCAGGCCTTTCTGTTGTGGCTGACCAATCGTGGGAGAAACCTCTACGTATGATCTACCTCTACCCTTTTCGCTCGCCTGTTGTGTAATTTTGATGTCAGGTTGGGCCAAACTCTTATTTTTATTTCCTCCACTAAAGTTCTCCTCTCAAAAGGATTTTGGAGAGGATATCTGACAGAACTTGAGAAATGAGAACGTCTGAAGTCTGGTCCGGAGTCATACGTTTTCAATAACGTTAAGTAGGCCCTACAGTCGCAAAATCACTTCTATACTCTAACTCCGCTTGGGGCGCTAATTCCAGCGCCCTTTAGGCATCATTTTTGAGGACGCTGATTGGCTAAATATGTGTTTCTTGTTAGCAACAGTCAGCAATTCACCTATCGCCTGCAGGTTGGTAGGCGTTTTGATGGGCGCTTTTTGTAGCGCCCCAGATGTCGAGCATGAAGTAAATTGATCCCAAAACAGAATTTTAGTATATATATTATATATACACACACAACACTTTATTGTGTATTTTTGACACAGTCATTGTTAAAATGAGTAGTTATTGTTTAAAAAATACATTACATGAAAAACTAAAATCTAAAACACTTTTCACCAGATTAAAAAGTTTTACTTACCTACCATTAATTCAGAATGTTCCAGGTATGCACACAACCCATCAAAACCTCATCTGCTTACATTCCCAAAGGTCCAAAGTATCGAACCATGTCGAGTAGTTGTCCAAACAATGAATTGTATCCACACATAGCCACGATCTTGTTGCTTCATTCTTCCTTCGCCAATTATTTTTATTTCAGTCTCTCACGCACTATTGCTCATAGGAGATGTGGGTCAAGTACAAACGCGGGGGTAGACTTAAAATGGCCAAAACACTCTTCCCTTTCGATTGACACCTTGTTTGACCCAATAGGATCTTCCATGCCCTTTATCAGATAAAGCACTCCAATGTGTTCATGCTTCAGTTTTTGTGTTTCAGTAATACTAATGAGGGTTTTAGCCATTATATATGATAGTTTTAAGTACCACCTTTCATTAGAGATAACAATTATACCTTTTTATCCTAAGAATTTGACCTTGATTACAAAGAGTCATTCTGGAGTCTCCAAAAAGCCCTTTTAGAAAACGCCTGGATGTACTCTTATAAAAACGTGTCAAATATGAATATATTGTGGTATTATATTTACTCACCTCTAGTATTCTTCAGGCCTCTTTTTTCAAAACAAAATCTAGGCGGAAATAGAAACATTCACTTTCCTTGTGTTAAAGCTTCTATTACTCAACACCAGTAGGACTGACAGGGGTCCTGACAACAGGGGAAATAACTTCAGAGTGTCAGCTTTCAAAAGAGACCATTTACATACATGTACTCCAAATGGTTCAAGAACAGCTGTCAATTTACTTTGGGTATACTGTTTAGGCGTTTTTAGGCACATTTAACAGGGCTCTAAAGGCTTGGGCCGGGTCTGCATTGACTAAAAGTTAGGTCAGAAAAGGGTTCCTATGCTCAACTATAGTGTTGTGTAGTGTGGGTGTGAGGTGTTGTCCATAACATGTCAATTATTTAGCCACCATTAACTGCCATAGTCAGGGCTGGCCCCTTAAACAGTCTGCTCTCCTTATTAAGTTGTTCAGTCTGTTGCAATCTGCCGCTCTGATGCTGCTTCCCCAGCAGCAAATCGCATAGAAAACCTACAAAATGTTTTACTGCACAAATGACTGTTTTGCAATGTTTTGCATTGGATGGGGGTCCAATTTCACGCAGTGTAGCACCAGGGTTTCGGTGTGCATTGATTTTCTAATCCGCCATACCGTGACATGCTATTTGCCTGTTCATGACTTGACAGAGTAATGGTAAGAGTGCAACAACATTTGTCAATACTTTTATATAGACATAAAATATCATGCACAGCAAATAAAGTTTTACAAAGAAAATGAGGAAAAAACATTCATACATATTTACTTGTGCTTGTCCTCTGTCTCAGTTCTAGTTGCAGTGCCTTATCCTGAACAGATAAGACAATAATTGATCATCTATCACTAAAAGTGAGGTGATCAAGATGGCGCATTGGATGGCTGCCTCGGTCGATCGGTGTGCTGTGTTTGTTTTTACTGACTGGGATATGTTCACCACTGCTACTCCTGATGAGCTCACAGAGGCTGTGACATCATACAGCTCTGGGTTGGTATACAGGGAAAGCTATATACCAACACGCACCAGGGTGAGCTACAACAACGACAAACCCTGGTTTACAGCAAAAATCAGAAGGCTGAGTTTTAGGAATGGGGATAGAGCGGATAGATCCAGATTCAAGGAGTCGTAGAACAGGTGTAGCAAGATGGTGAGCGGCTAAACAACCATACTCTGAGAGACTACAACACCAATTCTCAGCTAATGACTGCTTCTGTCAGGAGAGGGCCCAGGCAGATCACCAACTAAAAGCCCCAAGCCACCAATTCCATTAAAGACTCTTGCCTGGTCAACGACCTGAACGAGTTTTACTGTAGTTTTTAAAGACAATTGGACTGTCCTGACCCACACCTACCCACCCCAGATGCCCCCTCCCCCACCACCACAGACACAACTCTTTCCATCAAGGAAGGAGAAGTTAATATACTTTTCAAGAGACAGAATCCCTGAAAAGCACTGTGCTGACCAGCTGTCTCCGGTGTTCACCAACACAATGCTCTACACAATGGATGGAGCACCAAAGAGACCGCTGGTCACGTAGCCCTGGCTCTAGAGAGTAAGGCACTGCAGGTGCTGCTGGACCTGACGTCAGCTGAACAGAGGAACTTCACGGCCTTAGCAACAGCCCTAGAGCGAAGGTTTGGGCAACAAACCTTGACGCAGGAAATGCGGAACCAGCAGGATGAGACACTGGGAGCTTATGCTGCTGACATACGATTTTATGCGCAGCGTGAGTACCCCAGTTTTGACCCTGCAGCCCTGGAGGAGCTGGCACTGAATGCCTTTTTTTTCAAGGGCTTGCTCCCGAGCGGAGAGAACATCTCCGCATCCTGGCCCCTGCACCCCGCAACGCTGGGTTGGAGGAAGCCGAGAGGGTCGAGGCTGTTCTGTCCACATCTCGACAGTCTGAGTCCTGCTACCGCTGTGGAGAACCTGGACACAGTGCACGAGAATGTCTTGCCCCGGCGCCACGCCAACTCAACGTTCCCCACTCGGGAAACTAGAGCGGGGTGGCACTGCAGGGAGAATGCCACCCACAGGATTAATTCTAGTCCCCAACAACTTCACTGCTCAAATTGGCAGTTTGGGCCATGCTCATGGACTTTACCTTCCCTGTTCCCTTGATGGTTTTCCCTGCCGGGCTCTGGTGGACACCGGGGCCACCATCTCCCTTGTGCGCCCTGGGGTGCTGCCGGAGACGAATACCCATCAGTTCCCAGGGTGGACCCCTACTGACTGTAAAATCTGGACAGTGACTGGGGGGCTCGCAGGGATGCAGGGTAAACAACTTTTGAGGGTGCAGACTGGGACCGCTACCACTGTGAACCATGAGTTCTGGTTGGCTGACATCCAGGAACCCTGTATCATTAGGTTAGACCTCCTGATTCGTTTGAAGGCCCGGGTGGAAAAGTAATTTAAAAGTTACAAATATGCTACATTCACTTCCGTGTCATGGTGTCACGAGACACTTTGATCCTTGGCAGTTAGGAACGAGGAGACAAAGGCAGGTGAAGCACTTTTACTTGTACTTTTAGGACATTTACAAGATACATTATTTGCATAGCATAGTTTAGTGCAAAGACAATTACCCACAACAGTGCCTGGTCTGAACAGGGTTTATATACTGTGTAATTGATGATGATGTGCAGATGTGTGCAATACTGAGGTGTGAGTCGGTCTGTGTTCCTCCGCCGTCTTCTGTACTCTGGGGAACTAGACCGTCTGAGGGGTGCAAGAGGAGGATCCGTGACACATAAATAATTGTATCTACTCTGTGAACACCAGCACATATGTAACTAAAGGCATTCTGCTCGTTTGTATATCTTCATTACCTAGTTCTTGTAAATTAGCCTGTTTACTATCTAGTTGACCTCTTTCGCTTTCATTATCTTCCCCCTCCCTGATCTAAATCAACAGTGGCATTCTAGAAATTGACAGAACAAAGCTGTTCATTGTCCGTACGATATGCAGTGCCTTATCTAGATGGCAATCCGATCATACGGTTTGTCCCGTCCAACACGAAAATCGGGTTCTTGTTAGCTTGGGGCCCAAGGCAATTACAAGCTTGACTAAATGTAAGTCCGCCCTGCCTCAGACAACGTGACGTACTGACATGCTAACCTGTGGCATACCGGTGGCACACGGGGAAAGTGAAAGTAACTAGTATCTGGTTTGGGTATCTGCATATATATCATGTCCAGTCACACCCCTGCTTATCTGTTAGACATCCAAGAGGGTAAGTCTTTTCTGCTTCTGCTGTTATTGGAATCTCTTCAGTAAACTCTTTCTCCATAATACATGGACTTGTACGTAAGGTAGACTGTTAAAACTGCTACATTAGATGTTCCAACATCTAGAAAAGTTGATTTGTTTTCTTAATCGAATAGACATTGATTTTATGTGATGCTGTGCAAAATAAAAAAATATATAGGATGGTAGACTAAAGCAAACTGAGACTAGTGTTGAATGCCTGTATATTAGAAAGTGCAGTGCAGGTGAAATGTTTTTATAATTCATAAATTATATGTTTCTTTTAATATGTTGCTTTTGACATAAATAAATTCCTTAAAGACATGCCATATGTTTAAGTTGTTGTATTGACATCCCCAGCAAAACAGTCAACATGGTCGTTAACGAGTCAAAAACACCACCACCACCATTACAACGTTAGATGCTTTTTAATTTCTCAAATTGTTGTACCCATGAATAGGTAGACATGGCATCTGGTTTGAGAAATTATTGGTTTCCTTCAGTGCCATCTGCAGGTAAGAGACGATTACAGTTGTTATTTACCATAGGCCTATAGGAAGAATACAGGTTAAGTGGGACACTTCCAGAAAAATTGCTTTGCACGTCAGTTATTTGCCATGAACGCTTGCCATATAATCAAAGATATTACCTTAATGAAAAGCTTAAAGGTTCCTTTAAACTAGTCATAAGGAAAAGACAGGAAGCATGACCTTCTTTGAACATCTGCTGACCAAACCCCACATTTGATCATGTGACATGGTAAAGTGAGACAACTAAACTGTCAAATTGGGACAGCTTTACTGTCTATTTAAGTATTCAATTTAAGTATTAAAAAAAATGTCTCTCCATTATATCATAGTACCATAGTTCTTTGATTAAACGCCACAGCGTTTATTTCACAATGTTAATGTTTGGTGCGGCGTTTAATCGAAGAATTACGATATATGGTACACTATTAAGTATAACATGACATTTCTGTATTCTAATAAAACAGCTTTAATGCAGTATACTCACTCCACTTATCCAACATTCTCTTTCTCCCTCATCTTCTTCCGTATCTGTTTAATAGTCCCATCCTGAAATACATTACACATTATACTATATACCGTTTTACATTATAATGAAAAGAAGCCAGTTATAGCCTATCCCTTTTTTAAACCTTTAACAAAATTCACTTCATATTGCTATGTCATGTCACTTACCATAGATTTTTAAGATCCTGGTGTTGAAAAAACGCATGCCACTCGGTTCAAATTCAGTTGGGTCCAGGGCTGCCAACTTTTCAAAGAACCTTGGATTTGGTGGGGCCAAACAAAATGTTGCTGCGTACAAAGTTACCCCCCCCCCCCCCCCCCCCCATTACTGTTTACAACCTTAGCAGGACTGCTTGGTTGGCGTTGACTTCTCAGTGTGAGAGCATATGAACTGGTTGAAATGTGTGTGTCTCACGGCCAATGCGTGAGAGTTGTCAGTCCTAAAACTCAACAGAATTCACATTAATGTAAATCTGGTTGTTAACAAAGATTATGGTGCAAGTAGTTTTTTTCAACTATATACAAGTTCCATGTGTAGCGCCCCCTAGAATGTCTTGAGACATGTCATGAAAACTTCATTTTATGAGGTTATTTAACATTAATATGAGTTCCCCTAGCCTGCCTTTGGTCCCCCAATGGCTAGAATTTTCGATAAGTGTAAACCAAGCCCTGCGTGTTCTTCTCCGCCTTTGACAAAATGAAGGCTCAAACGCTCTGTTTGAAAATCTCCTCCAAGTGACGTAGATACGAGAAAGGTTACCTCCCCTCTCTCTGCTTTGCCCGCTCAGATCATCTGGCCCACCCATGAGAAACTGAGCTGCCACCGTGCAAGGGCAAGTGCGATATTGGTTTTTCCTCATGGCGAGCAAACAAACGAAGCATAACTGTTGCTCATTGCTTGGATGTGCAAATCAAAACAAAAGTATTTTTTTAGTTCCTTCATCCAAGCTTCTGCACAACCAGTATCTTAATTTGATTTTCGCTGGAATTGCGCCGACACAACTTTGTATGTCTGCGCCAAACATTTCAGCCTCTACTGTTTCCTCAACTTGAGCCAATACAAAACTGGCCTTGCTGAAATAAAATTCTGGATCATTACTAACTCTCCTTGGTCAAGCTACAAACCTTGGACAAGTAAGCTAACTAACGCTATATCATTTTGTTGCTTTACTGTATATGGTTACCTAGCTTGCTACCCTTAGAATGTGGCTGTAACATTAGCTCTGCAGCTAACAGCTGAGTTACTGTTGCTTATGTAAAGATAAATGGCATCAAGTAGGCTATGTGTGTGAATACAAACGCTGTAACGCCAGTGTTGTGCACTTCTTTGTTATTTGGATAACCGTTCTGCTGTTATGGCGCGCGATATATGCCTTTCTCTTCATTGAAATGACTATGAGTTTGCACCTCTGTAAACCAGGGTGATCAGATGAGAATGACTCAATTTGAGGCATCAATTTTTTATTTTATTTGAGGCATCTTACAGCAACGGGGGCTACAAGCCATTGCGATACATCCGTTGTAAACATTAGCGCATGTTGCCGCCCCTCTCCTCCTCATTAGCATTTAAAGCTACAGACACCAAAACAGCGCCTTCTGAGGAAAGCTCATTGTGGGACTACTCGTAGTGGCTATAATTCTGTAGCCTGGCTGCCAGCCCAACTTCTCCCCGCCTGAAAAAAATTTGGTCGGGAAGTTGGGTCTGGAGGGTCTCGTATTGGAGACCAACTACAGAAAACCAGAATCTGGGCGAACCAATGAAATTGCCAGGGCGGGCTTTATACGATGATGGACAGATGATCAACAGTAACGTAATCACCCACGATACAAAAGAGCGCTTAAGTTGAATTAGTTTTGAACAAACATGGCTACCGCTGGAGATCTGGGATGTTATGATTCTGCCATCGAGTCTGTTTTAGAAGACATCGACAGCGCATTAATTTTGAAAGAGGAACAGAGAGACGCAATCAAGGCATTTGTCGATGGAAAATATGTTTTTGCCGTCCTTCCTACGGGATTCGGTAAAAGTTTAATTTATCATACTTCAAGTCTGCTTGCAGTTTAGTCAGTAAAGAGTTAGCTGCCTCTCAGTTTAGTTCTGTTGACAACAACTATGCGGCGCTTAACATACGTCACATACTCTGTTGCTCTGATTGGTTGTAGATCTATCCAATTGAGCGAAGAGGCATTTGTTTTCCAGGCTCGTTTGAAATACGCCTCGTAGTCAAAGCCCAACGGAGAGTTCTCAGACTCATATTCTGACTAGAATTATGAGTATGACAACGTCAGGCTAATAATTCTGCACCATGGCTGAATTTCGGGAAAGAGACTTAAGATACAGTATTAGGGGACCACTAAGACCTATATAAAAGCATCCAAAAACAGCATTACATGTCTCCTTTAATTTGGAGTGTGCTCCCCGAATTCTTCTTTTAGTAAAAGGTCTTTCTAATTTATTCATTTATCCTAGTGTGGTACTTTTTAGATTCCTTTAGTACGGTGGCCCTGAAGTGCAAAACACATCCCCTAATATGAGTACATCCCTCAAATGAAAACACTCCCCCCAAATACGAGTCAACTACCCCCAAATCGGATGACTTGTTCAGATCCCCCAAATACAAAAACACACTCACCCAAATGGAAAACGACATTACATTATCTTAAAAACACATTATATTAACTCTGAACGGAAAGGGTAGGTACTACACTTCAGCGCTAATTGGATGCAGTAGGTTAACTAACAAGAAATAAGAAATTGATCGACAGAAGTACAAAATGTAATAGCATGACAGAGTTACGTGCACCAGGACATTTATTTGGGTATCGAAGCATGTAGCATAGGCTACGTATGCAAAAGCATAAATTGCGGGTTAAACGTAAACATCGATAGCCAAACAACTAGCCCACGTAACTCTGTTATTATCATAAACTTGATTGTTTTGGTTGGAAGGAAAGAGGAAACATTTGTGTTAACAATTCAGAGTCATGACACTACTCTTTATTTTAATCAGGGTCATTCTTATGAAATAATCTTAGATATGCAGTTAACGTTTCACAATATAAGTAGCCTATGCGCACGCTAAAAACGCAGTCGAAGGAAGCAGGACTTTTCAGAAGAAAAACTAATAGTCCACTACAGTAGAACGAAATGCCACATTGACAGAGTAACTTAGACCAGGATAGTTGTTTGGCTATCGATTTTTACATTTAACACGAAATACTTTTGCCTAAGTAGCCTACTATTTGCTACATTCTTCGATAGCCAAACAAATGTTCTGGTGCACGTAACTCTGCCAGGCTATTGCATTCTGTACTGTCGATCGATTTCATATTTCTTCTTAGTTAGCCGACTGCATCCAATCAGCGCTAAAGTGTATAGTAGTACCTACCAGAGCCTGTTTAAGGGTTAGGGTTAGACATTCTTTATTATTCGTTCTTTATTAGACATTCTCTGGTACCTACCCTTTTCGTTCAGTTAATGTAATGTGTTTTTTAGTTAATGTAATGTCGTTTTCCATTTGGGGGAGCGTGTTTTTGTAGGGGGGGGGGGGGGGGGGGGGGGGGGGGTTGCACTTCAGGGCCACTTCAGGGTACTTTAGTCTAGTATGATAACCCCTAATATTACCTGTGTAAAACCCAAATGCTTAAACAATGATAAAAAAGAAACACGTTTTACTGAAAATATATAAATACACATGAAATACAAATATACACTCAATTGAACAAAGCTTTACACCCCTCAATTTGGTATCCTAAACTATGCCGGCGTACCTTAACTAGTCCACGAAATGGAAACCAGGCGATCAAATTAACCAACCATGAGGTGGGACATAAGCCATTTGATAGAACTGTCCTCATTGAACTGCAGTGTTTTATGTTTTACAAAACATTGTATTTTCCTGAATATGTTTAAATGGCCCTAAAACGTAACCTAAGAAACGTAACATCACTTAAGAAATGTCTATTTATTTAAGTATTTTTTTATTTAAGTATTTAATTTTGGCACATTTAGACCTCCATATCCCCAAGGCACTGCAATACGCAAAAGAAAAATTCCTAATAACTGTTGATGTGTTCACCTTATAAAAGTGATGTAGGCTGATACCTTGGTAAACCCCAAACCATCGACATGACAATATATATGATATTATATATCATATATATTGATATATTCTATTCAACTATTAATTATACTGTTTTTTTTACAACACAGTTCTTGAAAAACCTTGGAGGGAAGCTGCCTGGAAGTGAGGACTGATAAAAATACATACATTTAAATGGGCAAAAAACTGTATTGTACTTGGACAAACTATGTCAAATTCTGAAATAAATATTACATAGCATATTGATTTGTGAAACAATGCATTTTTTTTTTTACAGTAATAGAGACCAGATGATAGAGAAACTAAGAACTTTCCCGCTGAATGATCCTGAATTGGGCATGATCAGAATCCTGCTGCATGGACCTGTTGGGGCAGGAAAGTCCAGTTTCATCAACTCAGTCAAAAGTGCCTTTGCTGGCCGTGTGGTCATGAGTGTGCTGGTAGATGCTCTTTCCAGCTTCAGCTTTACCAATAAAGTAAGTAATCCTAAATGACAAATATAATTATATATTAATATAATACTCTATGATGAACGCAATTACAGTTTAGTAAATTATCCATCTAAACCAGGAAGAAAATTAATCTGAAAGGAGTTTATTTGCTGTTGTAGTATGAAACACATTTTATTAAAGAGGGTGAAGGACGTTTGCCTTTTGTGTTCAATGACGTCATGGGTCTGGAGACAATGGAATCCAGAGGGGTGCACATTGACGACATCATCAGTGCACTCAAAGGTCATATCCCAGAAGATTATGAGGTACACCAAACTTAAACACATACAAATATGTATCAACATTAGCATTGTAATTCATGGTCTACCTGGGACCATGAGACTTACTGTATGTTGACTGATCTGGGAATAGCGAGTTTGCCGCGTGTTCCACATTTTCCATTGCCAGTTAGCAAGATTTGCCAGTTAGCAAGATTCACGGCTACATCCCTTGTGATGCTTTTCCAATGCGTGGTTCTGGCTCAACTCAACTTTTTTGGTTTTCCATTGTGCCAACCTGGCACCTAGAATCTAGTGCTTGCAAGCAATCTGAAGCGATACCAAAAGGTGCCATGAGAACATGAGTGAGTGCACTGCCCATTTGCAGCTTGTGAGATCCATTGCTTCACATGTAGTGCAGCTCAACAGCGCATACAATCGTGGCCAAAAGTTTTGGCAATGACAAATGTTGTGTTTTGCAAAGTGTGCTGGTTCAGTTTTTTCACATGTTTCTATAGAATACTGGAATAATAATAAGGCACATTTCATATTTTGTAAAGCTTTTTTGGGGTGAACATTTTCAATATATGCAAATACTGGTTACCCTCTTTTACGGCCGTCAATCTGCTGATAAAATTCTAATAGCCCCGGATTTAGCTACTTCATATACCTGGGCCCTAAGGAAAACACTTCATACAATGCCCGGTTCTCAAGATAACTGCGCAATAGAGTACACAGATACTCACAAACAAACAATTGCTGCATTCATAGATTGTCTTGTTCAACAATTTGTTTCTTTGGAGTTTCAAAGCTGTCCACGGTAGACGGGGGAATTTGAATTGTAGACGGGGGAATTTGAATCAATAATCAGTGGTAGAAATGGCATTAACGCAGCACAATAAATCACAATGGCACAGTCGCGCTGCGGAGGCACACAAGGGCACGCCGATTTCGAGCTTTATTTCAATTATTCGAGCTCTGTCTCTGACCCCCCCCCCCCCAGTTCTGAAGTGTCCTGGATTTTAGTACTTAAATGTTGACAGGTATGCTTACGAGGCATGTGCTTTAATTTGCTTGTTCATTCTGTGAAAAAAAACATGTTTTCAGATACTTTCTTGTTAATACCAAACCCCATTTCTTGAATTTTGTTGTTACAGTTTAACCCCAGTGTATTTTTGACAAATTCAAAGCCAGAATACATCCAGGATCCAAAACTAAGTGACAAAGTTCACTGTCTGGTGAGTGTTGTGTCTGCAGATAAAATGTCTATGATGTCAAAAGACACCAAAGACAAGATGAGAACTGTCCGGGAAAAGGCCAGCCTTTTGGGTAAGTGAACATCAGAAACTCTTTATGATTATCTGAGTACAGACCAAGACTGTTTGTGACATTAAACACTCATCTTATTGTAGGAATTCCTCAAATTGTTGTCATGACCATGGTTGACACTGCTTGCCCAGAAGTGGCACGGGATCTGAAAAATATCTACCGAAGCAAGCATATCAAATCTATGGTACACCAAATTTAAATGACTGTGAAGTCATCCTATGTGTGGACTCGTAAATTAAATATAAATATGCAATTATGTTTGTCATTGCCAAGCCCTTTCTGGTTACTTTCCTTCCAGATGCAGAGCTGCAGTAATGAGCTTGGTGTCCCGGTGAACTGCATCCTGCCAGTGAAGAACTACCATGAAGAAACACAGGGGAACAATGACATCGATGTCCTGGTGTTGGAGGCTATGACTAAGATTGTAGAGGTTGCCAATGACTACATATGGCACGTTCAGCAGAAGAAAAAACACCTCTCATGAGTCATTACTGCACACATACATCCACTGAAACCACCTCTGGAGGGTTCAGTAAGTTAGAAGTTATAACAGTTTTAACTCTTTTTAATGACTTTTTGCACTTAAATTTGAGCAACCACTGAGGTGAAATTGAATTATGTCTGACCATTGTGATTTAATGTTAATTAAAGGTGTACTGTTTTGCATACTAGTCTATATTAAAATAGTTGCTGTGGTGGACAGTACCTAATTATCTAACTACAGTACAATAACAGACCCACAGTTGTTTGGTGATGACAAACTACATACACCCATGGATCCACACACACAAACACACACTCACACACACACATACACACAATGCACAGTTTGTATGGAAGAGAGAGTGACTGTGTCGTTGACACATTTCTGTCATCCAATACGAAAATATGACCAGATTTAAAAACGTTTTTCCATCCTGTACAAACATCATAAACATTTGATCGATTCTGGTAACTTCTTTCACATGTGTTCACTGAAACTCTACTTTTTTGTACCTTGTAATTATGAAGAAGATAGATGATAAAATTATACAGTCATAGTCATGACAAGAGTTCCGTTGTCTTACATGCCCAACTCTGCTACATTTTGTTTTGAGTTGTTGGTAGATGTATTTTATTATAAATGTAGTCTTAAAAAAGAAAATATCATTATCTGTTACCACAGATACCCTAACAGGGGACTCTTAACATCTGCAAGTGCACAACAACTGAATTTGAGTACATCTCACAGATAACTGCTTTGGACATCCAAATACAAATTTGGGGTACTCTATCATAAATATTAGATATACAATCATAAAACACATTTAAATTGTGCTGTCTGTTTAAAATACTGTTTTTGATTTTATAATTGCTTGAAAAACATTACATACACGCATTACACCCATTCAACATATAAATGAATGCTTGCATTTCAAATTCAGTTGTCAAAGGGGGTGGGTAAAAATTACATAATCCGTTCTCCATCAAAGGCTTTATTCTAGAACAGGGGTTTTCAACTGGTTTTGTCCCAGCGACCAACATTCTTACTAGAAAGTAATCCGAGGCCCACTGATGTGCCTGCGCGTTCCTACGTGTGTTTGTGTGTGCATGCGTGTGGATAGAAGTAAGTTTTAACATTTGGTTTTCCATGTTGCTTTTATTTAAAAACCTCTAACAAATCTAGATATATCTACTTAAAAACCTCAAACAATATACATAGAATCAGAAAAATTGAAATATGTGAATGTGAGATTCTGAACACTAATATATATATTTATTTTACTCAAACAAATCTAGAAAAATCTGCGTAGCGAATTTTTATATATATATATATAAATATATATATATACATATATATATCTATATATATAGATACATATATGGTGGACTGATCATCATAGGCTCGTGTCACGGACCCCCTGCAATGCCGCCGCAGACCACCAGGGGGCCGCGGACCCCCGGTTGAAAACCCCTGGTCTAGATCGTCCAAGTCGTTCTGTAGGGTTGAAGGTGAGCGGGCCGGTCGGGTTTCCCCCAAGTTGAGTCATTGACATACTTCCAATATGCGTTGTATGATGTTCCCTCGTCGTTGGTCATGGCCAAGAAAATCAGGGGGCCTAACAAAGTTCCCTGAGCCACCCCACAGGTGAGTGATTCCCTGTCTGACAGGGCATGTTGGTAGCGAACCCTCTGTCTACGGCTCAAAACAAAACTGCACACCCAGGGAAGAAGTGAGGGCCGTACACCCATGTATATGAGTTTTGTAACAGCTGTTTTGTGGCACACTCTATCAAATGCCTTGCTAAAATCTGTAAGAACCAAGTTATTGACAGTTTGCTTGTTCTCTGTTCCTTGGTAGAAAAAGTCAAGGATCTCTATCAGACAGTGGGATGTGGAGATGCCTTTGAGGTTTCTGAACTGCCTGGTGTCAACCGCTGGCCTGATGTCTCGTAGAAGCCAAGAGAAAACGAAACCCTCCACTACAAATTTTGATGTTAGTGACACTGGTCTAATTTTGTCCAGGTCTGCTGGTTGTTCTTTTCGGACGGATGACAATCGCTTCCCGCCACTCAGGTGGTGCATTTGTGATGTCAGTAAGCGGGATGGCAAGTTCGCAAGCAAACTCTTTGATAAGGGTGGGCGGTATAGCATCAGGACCTGGAGCCTTGGTCACCTTTACTCTTTTTAGGCGCTGGTACATTTGCCCTGGCTCAATCTGGGGTGGTGGTGTAGCTGGTAAGAATGCTGGGCGCATATCCCGGTCAGATGCATTGACAATGGCCAGGGTAGAGATGATGGCATCCTTTGACTCAACAAACCATATGTATATACCACATATAAATTCTTGAGTTCCACCTTGCAGTCTTGTTTAGGCCTTAGCTCAGGCATTCCCATCTGGCATTGTGTAGACTTTAGTTTTTCAGCACCTACTGTGCTGCTGTGGAAGTATTCCACAGTTGCTTTCACTTTGTCCACAGTGGGCTTCATCACCTTCAGAGCATCTCTTACAATCAGGTTGATTGTGTGGGCAAGACATGGATGATGGGTCCACTTTGTGTTCTTAATTTAATATACATTGTTCTTATGTAATGCTGTGCAAAATAAAAAAAATCTAGGTTGGTAGATAAAAGCAAACTCTGAGACTACAGTGTTGTATGCCTGTATATTAGAAAGTGCATTGCAGGTGAAATGTTTTTATCAACATATGTTGCTGTCAGGGAACATGCCAGCATGTTGGGTAAATGAACATCAGAAACTCTTTATGATTCTCTGGATACAGAACACGTCTGTTTGTAACTTTAAACACTCATCTAATTATAGGAATTCCTCAAATTGTTGTCATGAAGCAGGTAGACACTGCTTGTCCAGAAGTGGCACGTGATCTGAAAAATATCTAACGAAGCAAGGAGACCAAATCTAAGGTACAACTAATTTAAATGACTGTGAAGTTTTCCTCCTCTGTGTGAACTTAAAATAAATATATTATTACTTTGGTCATTGCCAAGCCCTTTGCTGTTCATTTCCTTCCAAATGCAGACCTGCAGCAATATGCTGTGTATCCCAATGACCTGCATCCTGCCAGTGAAGAACTGCCATTTAGAGTTAAAGAGAAACGATGACATGGATGTCCTGGTGTTGGAGGCTATGACTAAGATTGTAGAGGTTGCCAATGACTACATATGGCACGTTCAGCAGAAGAAAAAACACCTCTCATGAGGCATTACTGCACACATACATCCACTGAAAGTGGTAAGAGCCTCTGTAAGTTTCAGTACGTTAGAAGTTATAATAGAGTTTTTATTCTGGTACACCTTTTTAATCACTTTTGGCACTTTTCTAATTTGACTCGCCACTGAGGTGACATCTAATTGTGTCTGACCATAGTCATTTAATGTTAAAATATTATTAAAGGTTTACTGTTTTTACATTCATGTACATACATGTGATTTACATAACAACAATATAAATGTGATTATTAAATTGCATACTTGTTTAGATAATAATTGTTGAAGCTTTGGTAGGCAATACCTAAGTTTCCAACTAATACATTTACATTTAGTCATTTTAGCAGACGCTCTTATCCAGAGACCCACAGTTGTCAGGTGATGACAAACTACAAACACCCATGGATCCACACACACAAACACACACACACACACACTGTATAAATACACACACAATGCATAGTTTGTATGTGGGATAGAGTGACTGAGTTGTTGACCCATTTCTTTGTCATCCAATACGAAAATCCAGATCAGATTTTAAAATGTATTTTTCTTTCCTGTACAAACACTTGATTCTGGTAACCTCTTTCACATTTAGTCATTTAACAGACGCTCCTATCCAGAGCGACTTACAGTAAGTACAGGGACATTCCCCCCGAGGCAAGTAGGGTGAAGTGCCTTGCCCAAGGACACATCGTCATTTGGCACAGCCGGGAATCGAATCAACAACCTTCAGATTAGTAGTCCGACTCCCTAACCGCTCAGCCATCAGATCCCCACATGTGTTCACTGAACCTTTACTCTTTTGTACCTTGAAATTAAGAAGAAAATGGATGATCGAATGATAATAGCCAGGACAAGAGTTCCCTTGTCTTACAAGAACTCTGAAACATGTCTAAAACAGACTACATTTGCTGAGTAAGGTTATGCTAATGATAGTGGTTTATGGGGGGTATACGTGTTACCACAGATGCCCTAACAGAGGACTCTTGACATCTGCAAGTGCACAACAACTGAATTTAAGTACATCTCACAGATAACTGCTTTGGAAATCCAAATACTTTTAACAAATTTGGGGTACTCTATCATAAATATTAAAAAATACAATTATAAAACACATTTAGATTGTACTGTCTGTGTAAAATACTGTTTTTGTTTTCATTGTTGCTTGAAACACTTTACATTCATGCATTACACCCATTCAAAATATAAATGAATGCTTGCATTTCGAATTCAATAGTCAAAGGCACAAATTACATAATCCATTCTCCATCAAAGGCTTTATTCTAGAAGGTCATGAGGTACACAGTCATTAAACAGATGACAATTTGCTTTAGTCGTAACACTATTTCATGCTGTGTGGCTTTCACAAAAATGGAAATCCTGTCAGATCGTGTTCAAATGCATTAATGCAATCCTCACAGTACAAAGACTGTTTTATATCTGAATAAGATACTTTCACTTTTTTAATACAGTTGTTTTTTTTGGACCAAGACAGTTAAAAGTAGGCAGCAAATACAGGGAGAGACCGATTGCGATGTTCAGAGTGAGATGCTCACCCATGTTGGAAATGTTTGAGCAACATTGTTATACAGTCTGAAAAGAATATTGCTGTGTGTGATATGTTTGTGCTTAAGGAGAGAAGCACTGTGTCTAATATGGATAAGCGGAAGAGAGACACCTACGGAACGTTTGTGTTTGTCTTAAACTTTATGCCTTCTAAAAGAGTTAAGCCTTTGATGTTTTGCAAATGCATGTATGAAGAGCTGGTGTAGCAGTGTCATCCAAGGATCACAGACTCTCACCTCCATATGTGGGAGGTTGGAAAGTCTTGTCTCCATCCTGTAACATGTTTTGAAATAAGTATATAAGAACTGCCTATTACTGTAAAGCTTTAGGCAACTCTGTATCAACGCAGCCTTGTTTCCTTGCAAGAAATAAACCATTGAACCTTCTTTGAACCTGACGACTCTGTGAGCTTCTTGATAAATAAATATGCCTAACACACTATCAGATAACTTTATTTATTTTCACGTTACACATACTATCTAGCAAGTTCCACAACATAGGCTACTCTAGCTACTTATCTGAAAATACGTATAATAACATATAACAAATGTAACACATTCAAATGATCTCTTTTTATAGGCTACTTGCCTTTATCAGTTAATGATGATATGTCAAAACTGAACGCAGAATTAACATTAGCGTTGCTTTTCCATGCTAATTTGGACAGGTAATTGGTTTGATTTGGTTTGGTAATGTAATGAAGTATATGGCTCGTGTAGTTTGTGTACTTTTATGAATGATCTCAACACTAACGGCAACAACGGTGTAACATAAAATAAAATGTAAGTTATGCAAACACTTCACTTTTGGTGCATGGATCATAAGGCCACCAACTGTTTCTTCTATTTAATTATAGTCTCTCCCATAGTCTATGGTCTCTCCCAAAACAGGGAGTTCCCGATGTGCAGTCTGTGTGTGGGTGTGTGTTTATGTGGGATAGAGGAGGCATGGCTTTGGACACATCTGAAAGCAAGGGCAGGCTCTATGTTTTCAAAGATAGATTGCTCTCTGGATAACACATCAGAGCTATTCTGAGATTACTGAACACATTTTTACCACCTGTTCTGAAACCGTTTGACAGCTCAGAGCCAGTCAACCCAGAGTAACTCCAGTATAGAACAATTGAACAACAGAATATCTGTTCTATATAATTTACTTTTTTATTTGAACAAATGTAAAATGTGTCTTTTGAAACACCTAATATTAAAGAACCTTGATGGCTAAGTTGGAACACAGTCCCGTTATAACTGCACAAACTCAGCACTGCCCTTGTTTTGTAACAGAAAGTGAAAGAGAAATGTATTCTGGAAAACAGGCTCATTTCAAGGAAATGACCGTCAGCATCTGCCTGCATGGATAGAGCCAAACGCCAATCCCTCAGTGGACAACACAAAGTACTGAATCGTTGTATAATCAACTGGAAACAGAAAGTAACTTTTCACCTACATATATTGCATCCAGTCACACCCTGGCTTTAGTCTTCGTATGTCAAAAAAGAGGGTAAGAATTTTCTCTTATCTTTTTCTAGATACTGTAAACTGAATTGCACATAAGACAGACTGCCACTACTGTTACATCATATGTTATAGCATTTAGAATATTCTGGTTTATTGGGTAGACCGTTTTATATAATGCAATACCAAAGTGTGACATTGTTAGATAAATACAAACTTGTTTAATATGCATATGAGAAAGTGCAGTGTTAAATGTTTTTATCATTCATAAATTATGACTTTGGATATGTTGCTTTTGATATGAACGTCTTTTAAATAAGTTAATTGAAGACATGTTGTACATTGAAGTTGTTGTATTAACCTCCCCTGCAAAATAGTCAACATGGGAGGTGAATCATCAAGACCAGCAGCACCACCATCACCAGGTTTGTTACTTTTTAATTTCCCAAGTTGTTGTAGGCTACCCATGGAGGGCTCCAGGTCGGTTCTGTCCACCCCATTTTAAGCTTCTTAAAATGCCCTGATCCGAATTAATTTCACAAAATCCATAGTTAATTGTAAAATAAACAAGTTTCTTTTTATGTCTACAGTTTATGACAAAGCTTGGAGAGAGGTTGACTGGACGTAAGCAGCCTACTGTCCTGACTGATGAAAAACAACTGGTGAAATAGAAAATAGTGGCGTGTGTAGCAACTCTTGAAAAAGTATTGTAACATTGCTCAGAAAGCCCTGTAAATTACTGAAGTAAATTAATAAAAATATATTTTTGGCAATTCTCTGGACAGGAAGAAAGATGCCATGATTAAGGAACTGAAGCAATTCAGTTTGAATGATCCTGATATGGGCCAGCTCAGGATCCTGCTAATTGGACCAATTGGCACAGGAAAGTCCAGCTTTGTTAACTCAATCAAAAGTGCTATTTCTGGTCGTATGGTGACTGCTGCGCTGGCAGATGCTGACACAGGCACAGGCTTCACCAAGATCGCAAGTATTCCCGGGAAACACATACATCCTTACACATTATCTACTGTTTAGTAATTTCTTTTAAATGAAATGTTTTGAGGGAAGTCTTTTATTCTTGTAGTATCAAACACATTACATTAGAGATGGAAAAGGACGCTTACCTTTTGCATTCAATGACGTCATGGGTTTGGAGCCTGATGAATCAAGGGGGGCGCACCCTGCTGACATCATCAGCATTCTTAGAGGACATATCCGAGAAGGTTATCAGGTAGGCTACTCTGCAACATGTAACTATAACAGCAACACATGCCAATTGTATTAAGTTGTTTTATGGAGTACCCAGTATTCACCACTATTCACCCCCTGCCCCCTCCAAATGGAACAAAATAAACGGCTCGATGCCCACCCATCTTTATCATTATCTACAGTGCATTGCGGCCTGTTCCCAATCATTGCCTGTCCAGTCATCAAACTGACACATACAACACACAATCATGATACTTCATTTTTGTAAACAACTTTTATTTTATTCTAATTGGATAATTATCAAGATCCAGGGCCAAGCAAGCCTTGTGTAGACTGTTTCTACGTAGCCCCCCCAAAAAACACCTTTCTCCGATCTCGGAAGGCCCCTCTATGCCCAAGGGCCCCTGGGCACGTGCCCAGATTGCCCATATGGTAGATCCGGCCTCGCAGCTGTATCACGGGCACTGCACTAGTTAAAGTGAATTCACGAATCACCCACATGCATGAATCTCACATCAATGATAGGATAATTTGATGCATTATCAAGATACAGAAAGAGATTTTTTCAACACTTTACGAATAATATTTTCAGGGGAGTGCAAGTCTTAAGAGGAGCCAATGCTCCACTTGGCGCCTCCATGTTCGCATCCTGCCCATGGCAGATGCAATTTCTAACCCTCCATATCTCTTTACTTTTTACATGATACAGTTCAACCCCACTTGTCCCTTGACACAAGAAAAACCAGACTACAACAGCAGTCCTGAGTTAAGAGACAGAGTCCACTGTTTAGTGTCTGCAAATGCTGTATTTGGAATGTCAGCTGGAGTCAAACGCAAGCTGAGGACCATAAGGGAGAAAGCTAGCAGTCTGGGTAAGTGTTCTCCACAAACCTAAATAACAACTAGTGGCACTGATGACTGAAGACAGTGGCTTGTCATGTGACCTATCAAGTACATTTCATCCCATGAAATTCTAGGAATTCCTCAGTTTCATGTCATGACAAAAGTGGACAATGCTTGTCAGGAAGTGAACAGGGATCTGAGAAATATCTACAAAAGCAAAGCAATTAAAAAGCAGGTAAGCTCTATAGTTACTCTGCTGTGGTCTTTGCCTTTGGGCATTATAAAACCCGTATGGTTCTAATTGCTCTCAGATGGAGACCTACAGCAATGAGCTGGGGATCCCCATGAGCTGCATCTTGCCAGTGAAGAACTACCATGAAGAGACAAAGACAGACAATGAAGCAGATGTACTGGTGTTGGAGGCTGTTACTCAGATCGTGCACGCAGCCAATGATTACATATGGACACTCCAACAAAAATAGTAAGGCACTACGGAAACTGTAGTGAATGAATTTGCTCTGGAGCGTTGTGACCATCAGGACAAACAAAACTTAATCGCAGAAAGTAAATTATGTTACATGACTTTGTATGTATAATATATGTACTTGTGTGCATTGTGACATTGGTGATAAGTGTATTATGTGATGTAGTGGCTTGGAGCAAGTATACCTTATACCTTACTGTTACACCTGTTTCTGTATGTACTTATGCCTGTCTGTGTCTGTATGGTTCTGTGCTGTGGTCTTGTCTACCTTTTCTTCTCCCGTCACCCATTCAAAATTCACAGAAAACCTTTGTTATTCACCTCAGGAAAGGAACAGGTGCCGCCCCACGTGTTTAAGATGGTCTTTGGCACAGTTTGTTTTTCCCTGTGGCGTAAAACCACTATATTGTATTCTGTCATGTTCCCTGTCGTCGCCCTGCAAAACACTCCTTGTTAAGACAAAGGGCTCGTCCTTTGTGTTTTGGTTGTTGTGCCGTGTTTGGTGTGAAGTCGATGTTTGTTTTGGGGGTGTTTTTAATATATTATTAATATAAACACAGGTATGCACAGTATTCACAATATTGCCTACAACTGTATTCAAAGATCATGGTACCTGTATATCTTCTTTAGAATGTGTGCTTGATTAAAAGTCAGATCAGAACTAAGTGTAACTGTAACTGAAAGTGCTTTTATGTTCTGCTAAAATGTTTAGTCTACTGGGTATGAGGTGTTGTTTATAATGGTCAATCTTTTGGCCAACATTCTCCTCTCTGCCACCTCTTTGACAGTCAGGGCTGGCCTCTTAAACAGGGCCTGCTCTCCTTATAAAGTTGTTCAGTCTGTTGCAATCTGCTGCTCTGATGCTGCTACCCCAGCAGACAACCGTATAGAAGATAACACCTGCCACAATTGACTGGTAGAATACGTTCAGCATGGACCTGACAGGTTCAGCAGGAGCTGGTGCAACAGGGAGCCAACCTTGTCATTGCCAAGCTGGAAGTAGTAATAATAAAATCCTGCAAAACTTTACACAGATTTGGAACCCAGGATATGATATTGCCTCCTCAGTTCTCAACATGTAATGCATTTCATTTGAAATCCAGTCCAGAGTAATGGCTATTTTATAGTACACTGACAGTGCATCTCGTAACCAACAGTACTACTGATTACTATATTTAAACTGTCCCAGTTCATGTCTTAAATGACAAAGCAAAGTTTCTTTCACTTTCAATTCTGAAGTGATAAGAACTAGTGATAAGACACTATCCATGCACCTTTATGAGGTCATTGGATTATCTGACCATTCATGTAACATCTTGACAGAAGGGCTTTTGATGTCCAAATGATGAACAACTTACCGTTTTATGTATGTTTATTATACAGGTTGTTGGAAGTATTACTAGGGATGGGTGAACTATGCCATGGTGCTTTCTTTCTGATTGTGCCTGGCAAAGTGCTGAAGTTCAAGCATGTGGAAAGTCGAGCTCACAGGGACATCTGGTGGTTATCGAAACATATAGCAGCCATTTAAACTCGAGTCTGAAGACGAGGCCTTTTAGTAGTCTACTGTACGACGGCCAGACAGGTAGTAAGAGGTAGACAGGAAATGTATGAGAGGGGAAGACACACAGAAATGGCCGGAGCCAGAATTGAACTTGACCCGCTGCGTTAGGGCTTCAACTGTACGTGCTGTACCGCCGTTTGGAGGTACAGTACCGGGGGAGCCACCGGGCGCTCCAAACCCACATGTTTCCTCTTGAGACCCCCTCCACCCGTGTATAAGCTTTGGTAGGCAGTACCTAAGTTTCCAACTAATACATTTACATTTAGTCATTTTAGCAGACGCTCTTATCCAGAGACCCACAGTTGTCAGGTGATGACAAACTACAAACACCCATGGATCCACACACACAAACACACACACACACTGTATAAATACACACACAATGCATAGTTTGTATGTGGGATAGAGTGACTGAGTTGTTGACCCATTTCTTTGTCATCCAATACGAAAATCCAGATCAGATTTTAAAATGTATTTTTCTTTCCTGTACAAACACTTGTTTCTGGTAACCTCTTTCACATTTAGTCATTTAACAGACGCTTCTATCCAGAGCGACTTACAGTAAGTACAGGGACATTCCCCCCGAGGCAAGTAGGGTGAAGTGCCTTGCCCAAGGACACATCGTCATTTGGCACAGCCGGGAATCGAATTAACAACCTTCAGATTAGTAGTCCGACTCCCTAACCGCTCAGCCATCAGATCCCCACATGTGTTCACTGAACCTTTACTCTTTTGTACCTTGAAATTAAGAAGAAAATGGATGATCGAATGATAATAGCCAGGACAAGAGTTCCCTTGTCTTACAAGAACTCTGAAACATGTCTAAAACAGACTACATTTTGTTTTGATAAGTGCTGAGTAAGGTTATGCTAATGATAGTGGTTTATGGGGGGTATACGTGTTACCACAGATGCCCTAACAGAGGACTCTTGACATCTGCAAGTGCACAACAACTGAATTTAAGTACATCTCACAGATAACTGTTTTGGAAAGCCAAATACTTTTAACAAATTTGGGGTACTCTATCATAAATATTAAAAAATACAATTATAAAACACATTTAGATTGTACTGTCTGTGTAAAATACTGTTTTTGTTTTCATTGTTGCTTGAAACACTTTACATTCATGCATTACACCCATTCAAAATATAAATGAATGCTTGCATTTCGAATTCAATAGTCAAAGGCACAAATTACATAATCCATTCTCCATCAAAGGCTTTATTCTAGAAGGTCATGAGGTACACAGTCATTAAACAGATGACAATTTGCTTTAGTCGTAACACTATTTCATGCTGTGTGGCTTTCACAAAAATGGAAATCCTGTCAGATCGTGTTCAAATGCATTAATGCAATCCTCACAGTACAAAGACTGTTTTATATCTGAATAAGATACTTTCACTTTTTTAATACAGTTGTTTTTTTTGGACCAAGACAGTTAAAAGTAGGCAGCAAATACAGGGAGAGACCGATTGCGATGTTCAGAGTGAGATGCTCACCCATGTTGGAAATGTTTGAGCAACATTGTTATACAGTCTGAAAAGAATATTGCTGTGTGTGATATGTTTGTGCTTAAGGAGAGAAGCACTGTGTCTAATATGGATAAGCGGAAGAGAGACACCTACGGAACGTTTGTGTTTGTCTTAAACTTTATGCCTTCTAAAAGAGTTAAGCCTTTGATGTTTTGCAAATGCATGTATGAAGAGCTGGTGTAGCAGTGTCATCCAAGGATCACAGACTCTCACCTCCATATGTGGGAGGTTGGAAAGTCTTGTCTCCATCCTGTAACATGTTTTGAAATAAGTATATAAGAACTGCCTATTACTGTAAAGCTTTAGGCAACTCTGTATCAACGCAGCCTTGTTTCCTTGCAAGAAATAAACCATTGAACCTTCTTTGAACCTGACGACTCTGTGAGCTTCTTGATAAATAAATATGCCTAACACACTATCAGATAACTTTATTTATTTTCACGTTACACATACTATCTAGCAAGTTCCACAACATAGGCTACTCTAGCTACTTATCTGAAAATACGTATAATAACATATAACAAATGTAACACATTCAAATGATCTCTTTTTATAGGCTACTTGCCTTTATCAGTTAATGATGATATGTCAAAACTGAACGCAGAATTAACATTAGCGTTGCTTTTCCATGCTAATTTGGACAGGTAATTGGTTTGATTTGGTTTGGTAATGTAATGAAGTATATGGCTCGTGTAGTTTGTGTACTTTTATGAATGATCTCAACACTAACGGCAACAACGGTGTAACATAAAATAAAATGTAAGTTATGCAAACACTTCACTTTTGGTGCATGGATCATAAGGCCACCAACTGTTTCTTCTATTTAATTATAGTCTCTCCCATAGTCTATGGTCTCTCCCAAAACAGGGAGTTCCCGATGTGCAGTCTGTGTGTGGGTGTGTGTTTATGTGGGATAGAGGAGGCATGGCTTTGGACACATCTGAAAGCAAGGGCAGGCTCTATGTTTTCAAAGATAGATTGCTCTCTGGATAACACATCAGAGCTATTCTGAGATTACTGAACACATTTTTACCACCTGTTCTGAAACCGTTTGACAGCTCAGAGCCAGTCAACCCAGAGTAACTCCAGTATAGAACAATTGAACAACAGAATATCTGTTCTATATAATTTACTTTTTTATTTGAACAAATGTAAAATGTGTCTTTTGAAACACCTAATATTAAAGAACCTTGATGGCTAAGTTGGAACACAGTCCCGTTATAACTGCACAAACTCAGCACTGCCCTTGTTTTGTAACAGAAAGTGAAAGAGAAATGTATTCTGGAAAACAGGCTCATTTCAAGGAAATGACCGTCAGCATCTGCCTGCATGGATAGAGCCAAACGCCAATCCCTCAGTGGACAACACAAAGTACTGAACCGTTGTATAATCAACTGGAAACAGAAAGTAACTTTTCACCTACATAGCCTATATATCGCATCCAGTCACACCCTGGCTTTAGTCTTCTTATGTCAATAAAGAGGGTAAGAATTTTCTGCTTCTGCATTTATTGGAGTCTCTTATCTTTTTCTAGATACTGTAAACTGAATTGCACATAAGACAGACTGCCACTACTGTTACATCATATGTTCTAGCATTTAGAATATTCTGGTTTATTGGGTAGACAGTTTTATATAATGCAATACCAAAGAGTGAGTTTGTTAGATAAATACAAACGTGTTTAATATGCATATGAGAAAGTGCAGTGTTAATTTTTTTTATCATTAATAAATAATGACTTTGGATATGTTGCTTTTGATATGAACGTCTTTTAAATAAGTTAGTTAGTTGAAGACAAGTTGTACATTGAAGTTGTTGTATTAACCTCCCCTGCAAATTAGTCAACATGGGAGGTGAATCATCAAGACCAGCAGCACCACCATCACCAGGTTTGTTACTTTTTAAATTCCCAATTTGTTGTAGGCTACCCATGAAAGGATCCAGGTCGGTCATGTCCACCCCATTTTAAGCTTCTTAAAATGCCCTGATCCGAATTAATTTCACAAAATCCATAGTTAATTGTAAAATAAACAAGTTTCTTTTTATGTCTACAGTTTATGACAAAGCTTGGAGGGAGGTTGACTGGACGTAAGCAGCCTACTGTCCTGACTGATGAAAAAAAACTGGTGAAATAGAAAATAGTGGCGTGTGTAGCAACTCTTGAAAAAGTATTGTAACATTGCTCAGAAAGCCCTTTAAATTACTGAAGTAAATTAAAAATACTGAAGTATTACTGAAGTAAAAAAAAAAAAATATATATATTTTTTTTTTTGGCAATTCTCTGGACAGGAAGAGAGATACCATGATTAAGGAACTGAAGCAATTCAGTTTGAATGATCCTGATATGGGCCAGCTCAGGATCCTGCTAATTGGACCAATTGGCACAGGAAAGTCCAGCTTTGTTAACTCAATCAAAAGTGCTATTTCTGGTCGTATGGTGACTGCTGCGCTGGCAGATGCTGACACAGGCACAAGCTTCACCAAGATCGCAAGTATTCCCGGGAAACACATACATCCTTACACATTATCTATTGTTTAGTAATTTATGTTAAATTAAATGTTTTGAGGGAAGTGTCTTTTATTCTTGTAGTATCAAACACATTACATTAGAGATGGAAAAGGACGCTTACCTTTTGCATTCAATGACGTCATGGGTTTGGAGCCTGATGAATCAAGGGGGGCGCACCCTGCTGACATCATCAGCATTCTTAGAGGACATATCCGAGAAGGTTATCAGGTAGGCTACTCTGCAACATGTAACTATAACAGCAACACATGCCAATTGTATTAAGTTGTTTTATGGAGTACCCAGTATTCACCACTATTCACCCCCTGCCCCCTCCAAAGGGAACAAAAGCAACGGCTCGATGCCCACCCATCTTTATCATTATCTACAGTGCATTGCGGCCTGTTCCCAATCATTGCCTGTCCAGTCATCAAACTGACACATACAACACACAATCATGATACTTCATTTTTGTAAACAACTTTTATTTTATTCTAATTGGATAATTATCAAGATCCAGGGCCAAGCAAGCCTTGTGTAGACTGTTTCTACGTAGCCCCCCCAAAAAACACCTTTCTCCGATCTCGGAAGGCCCCTCTATGCCCAAGGGCCCCTGGGCACGTGCCCAGATTGCCCATATGGTAGATCCGGCCTCGCAGCTGTATCACGGGCACTGCACTAGTTAAAGTGAATTCACGAATCACCCACATGCATGAATCTCACATCAACGATAGGATAATTTGATGCATTATCAAGATACAGAAAGAGATTTTTTCAACATTTTACGAATAATATTTTCAGGGGAGTGCAAGTCTTAAGAGGAGCCAATGCTCCACTTGGCGCCTCCATGTTCGCATCCTGCCCATGGCAGATGCAATTTCTAACCCTCCATATCTCTTTACTTTTTACATGATACAGTTCAACCCCACTTGTCCCTTGACACAAGAAAAACCAGACTACAACAGCAGTCCTGAGTTAAGAGACAGAGTCCACTGTTTAGTGGGTGTCATGTCTGCAAATGCTGTATCTGGAATGTCAGCTGGAGTCAAACGCAAGCTGAGGACCATAAGGGAGAAAGCTAGCAGTCTGGGTAAGTGTTCTCCACAAACCTAAATAACAACTAGTGGCACTGATGACTGAAGACACCTTTATGAGGTCATTGGATTATCTGACCATTCATGTAACACCTTGACAGAAGGGCTTTTGATGTCCAAATGATGAACAACTTACCGTTTTATGTATGTTTATTATACAGGTTGTTGGAAGTATTACTAGGGATGGGTGAACTATGCCTTGGTGCTTTCTTTCGGATTGTGCCTGGCAAAGTGCTGAAGTTCAAGCATGTGGAAAGTCGAGCTCACAGGGACATCTGGTGGTTATCGAAACATATAGCAGCCATTTAAACTCGAGACTGAAGACGAGGCCTTTTAGTAGTCTACTGTACGACGGCCAGACAGGTAGTAAGAGGTAGACAGGAAATGTATGATAGGGGAAGACACACAGGAATGGCCGGAGCCAGAATTGAACTTGACCCGCTGCGTTAGGGCTTCAACTGTACGTGCTGTACCGCCGTTTGGAGGTACAGTACCGGGGGAGCCACCGGGCGCTCCAAACCCACATGTTTCCTCTTGAGACCCCCTCCACCCGTGTATCACAGGTTGCAGTGAAGAAATAAAGTTCTGTGACGGTGGGTGAACATCTGTTTGAAGTCAAAATGTTTACTTTAATGTGTTAATGTGAGACCTGATCAGCCCTGGAGAGATTGAGACTGGAACATTTTATACCCCTTTCAACTGCTAGACACCAATGGATGATCCCACTAACAGGTGTTACCATACACCAATAATTGAATAACATTCCCACCTACTATTCCCAACTATGCAACCGCTGCTATTCAGCCCCTGTCCAAACAATCACTTAAAACACACAATAAATACATTCAATAATCACCCTACTCCTATCCTCCCACTTAATCTCTCCCAGAACATAGATTTAGGTGTGCATACCCATAGAGGAAAAAATGAACCAGAATGAAATGTCAACACATTTCTCCTTCAACATCACAAGTTAGGATTCTACAAGGATCCCTATCTGAAAGTCTCTGTCTGAGGTATGGCAGCCTGTAATGCTTACCCAATTAAATCCAAAACATGCATTTCTTCCCTTTTAACAGACCTCCCAGATATTGGTGCAGATGCTGATGGGGTCCAACACAACTTGTACCACAAAGACGTCCGGTTAGCTTCACAGCCAACACCAAAGCCAGCCCTCCAGATTAAACCCTTGCTGCCTGTAGTTACCTTCCAAGCTCCTCGTCTTTAAGCACTGTACAGAAGGACAGCCTATTATTGCAAACTAATTTCCAGAAATGAAAATATGTAGGTGCTTTGCACATGCAGAGCCATGGTCATTCTCTGATGAAATACTCATTGGGATGAATGGTTAAATGGGTTGTACTGAACTGTTTTGAGAACTAGAACTATGGAACACTTTTCCCCCCTCAATGAGAACTTAAAACTGCAGGGGTTGCATATTTTTTTTACTATCCATACCTCACTAGCACAAATCTGAACCCTTTAATAAAGATCCCTTACAAAATAACCACACAAAAGCTGAGCGACATTATGGAATGCTTTAATGCAAATGGTCCCAGTGCCCCATCTGGTGGTATGCTCTGGCACTGCCATGACGCCAGAGGGCCACCTTCAAACAGGAGGCTGTCCTTCTGGACCAGAGGGCTCACAAAGAAAAAGACAGAGATAAACAAGGTCCAATTTGTTTCCAACCCCCCTTAGTCCTGTTTTCCCAGTACCCTCACTGGGACTACTACTGTTTGGCGATGACAAATGGCCTTCCCACTGCTATAGTGCCTGAGTTGCGGATGGTGACGTCTTGAAGAGGCTTATCCCGGCTGTCTTTACTTGTGTTCTCGATCTTCTTGACCACGTCCTGTGGATGAGGCATGTTAGGATCCACACTGGATTTTTTTGTTGTTGCAGTAAACGACTTTAAAGACCAACACTTGTGATTCTCAAATGTAGTCAACTCAGTAATCCTGCTCTTTGGAATTTGGCTTTTGAATTAGGCACAGTCAGTCTGTCTGGGCAGTTTCAGATTTCATCTAAGCTTTTGCATGACTGCCCAAAATGCTTTAGCCATCATTTTCCTATAGAAATACTTAGTTAACAATTTAGCATTGACAATAATTCAACTAAAGGACACTTTATATCATCTTTACATTCTGTTTGAATAGTTGTTTAAAAAATAAAATGGATAATGAACATCTAATTTTAAAGAAATCCACTTGTTAATTGAAGGATGTTAGAAGCATTCCTCTGTAGTAGGTGTGTAGATAATTCAGAAGTAAAACACTCACCATGCCCTCCAGAACCTTGCCAAAGACCACGTGTTTCCCATCCAGCCACGGTGTCGGAACGGTGGTGATGAAGAACTGAGAGCCTTGGGTATCTGGACCAGAATTAGCCATACTAAGCCAGCCAGGGCCATAATGCCTCAGCCTGAAGTTCTCATCAGGGAACCGCCCTCCGTAGATACTCCTGCCTACAATATAAAAGAAAGCAAATGTAAACGTTTCATACAATTGATACATAGTGTTTTGGTACTTTGTCACAAAAAAACGTGTTATTCATTGACATATGAACATATGGCCACCCCTGTCATGCCGATTTAAAGATACTGTATCGGTGCTGTGATTACCTCCAGTGCCATCTCCACGGGTGAAATCTCCTCCCTGAAGCATGAAGTTCTTAATGACTCTGTGGAACTTGCTGCCCTTGTAGCCAAATCCTCTCTGTTTAGATAACAGGCATAATGTCAGTACTATGTCAATCAGATTGTTTGTTAGAAGGACATATACTATACCAGGTTTTTCGTTTGTTTTTGTGGCAAAATCATTACACTAGAAGAGATGCTGCATTGGTGATACATTATACTGAATGGTCAATCAGATGGTAAAGAAAATATAAAAATCTATTCCTTTTACAAAACTGGTGCATAACCATTATTACACCCACGGTAATATTTCAGTTAACTGAACCAGTCAGATTAAACACCTACCTCTCCGGTCGACAAGGCAATGAAGTTCTGAGTCGTTTTGGGAACAATGTTCCCAAACAAACCGATAACAATTCGTCCAACATTTTCATTTCCAATTTGGATGTCAAAATAAACCTGCGGAGTAGAAGTTTATTACTGTTGTCTGGGCAGATAACATTCAAATACCAAATTAAATTTAAATTTAAAAAGGGCGACAGTCACTATGCTTCTCATCTTGGCGGAAATGTTAAATAGGAAGCAAACCCATCTTCTTAAAATATATATTAAAAAATCAAGTCAGCTTTATAATTTTTTGCATCAGTTCAGATGACCCGAACATCACTCGTATTTATTGCTCTAACTCCATCATACGACAAAGAAATGTTCAATATATGGTAGCCAAGTGTCGAGCAGGCAGTATCAGAAAAAATAAAAATAAATTATGAGCTTTCTGCAATGCTAGTCAAGGTGACCATAGTAGCTAGGTGGCTACCGAGTTCATTATTTTCCGGTATACCAATTATCTGAATTATCTGTTGTAGCATTGACCACAATTACTTTACATTTAAGCTAAAGTTGCAACACATTGTGTTCAGGAAATATATAGTTCAATTGGCATGCTATGCAATTATGCCACACATAAGTAGTCCTAGTGTGTGACACATAGTCCTGGATTTTCGATCAACACAGGTTTGATCACACTCTTCCCACTGCTGGAACTAGTAGTACAGTATTACGAGATAATAGTTTTGTGTTGGGTTCATAATTGTTTAAATGTTCAGAAAAGCTTTTCAGAAACTTTTCAGAAAAGCGCTGGGTGACGTTAAGCGCTTGTCTGACAGCTGACCAATCAGGACGAGGAGAGTAGGTACAAGTGTACCTTCCCTAGTATTCTTCTACCTTAGTTACCAGGCTATGGCTCCTCAAACGCCAAAGCTAAAGCAAGTAATTGCATTTTATTCGCCACATTAGCTAGCTTTCAATAAGTAAAACCAACGGAAAATAACGGATTATAATGTATCGCTAGTATGTATGATTCCCCTTCAGGTTACAGAATTCTCGTCAGAAAGGCGCTTGACGTCACCCAGCGATTTTCTGAAAAGGCAAAAGCCGCTCAAAAGGCGCTGAAGGCAGCGCTTTTTCAGTATCAATTCAGCTTACTTAGTACAAAAAAGTATATAAATAAGTACACTGCTAGTATACTTTAAGTAATATGATAACAGTATACTTTTATACTAAGTATACTTACAAAATAAACTTGAAGTATACTTCTTTTTTGTAAGAGTAGGCTACATGACAGTAAACAAAAGCTACAAGACACCCAATGCAACTGCCACAAGACACTTGCGTTCCACTATCAACAGAACAGTAACTGTCATGTAGGGGAGAGCGGGGGCGAAAGTTGCACGGAACGAAAGTAACAAAGCTAACACTTGTTACTTTTGTCCCGCCGCTAATGCAATAGTATGTGGTGAATTTCTGTTTGTGGAAAGCATTTATTAAAACATGTTTATGTCATATTATATAAACAGAATATGCCAAGAGTGAGGGTCAGAAAGACAGACAGAGGTCTGATTCAGTAAAAAATGATAATAAATATTTGATGTAACTGAAATGTAAAATTCATAGTTTTTTGCAAAACTAATGGACAAAATGTGTTTTCAGTTACATATTAACAAGGTCATAGTCAGGTATATGTAATAAAAACCAGAGTAACACAAAAAATCTAGCTTGTATTGTGTTACTTTTGACCCACCCCTGTGTTACTTTCGTCCCAACTGATGGGGTCGAAAGTAACAATGTGCAACTTGTGTTCAAAATGAAATTATACTGAAGTTGTTCGACATTTGTACAAAATACCATCTGGTATTGATAGACCACACTTATAAGTTATAGACCCAAGCAAAAATATATTTATGTCTAAAACATTCTCTTTTAAAATTAAGTTTTTCTGAAAAATTGTACTTTCGCCCCGCTCTCCCCTACCAGTGGAGGCGCTGTCACGTAGCCTACCACTAGCTACTGTCATGTACCAACGGAGACTGGCATGTACCACTAGCTACTGTCTATGCTGTCACGTACCACTAGCTCCACTGGCACGTACCACTAGGTGCCAGTAGAGGCACTGGCACGTACCACTAGCCACTGTACTACTCGCTCCACTGGCACGTACCACTAGCTACAGTAGGCTACAGTACAGTTTTGGTTCTAACTGCCTCCGCTTTTTTCTGAAAAAAGAAGTCAAGTGTGAACACGGCCTAAGGGAGGATAAATGTGTCATCTGTACGCGAACGTCAAATAACATGTTATTGCACATTTGGCCTCCCAGATAGCAGCTGATTCCGCGCCGGATCTGGCTGAGTTCCGGCAGATCCGCGTAACAGTCGCATCCGTTTTGCGGATCCGTTCCAGATCTGATACAAATGCTACATTCTAAGTATCATTTTACGGAACTGGCCCGTTTTTGGAACGGATTCGGACATTTCTCTATCATTAATTTTACACTCAAATTTGCTCAGTCTATTTTCGTCATTGACGACGTCTTAATCGAGTTTCAAACACCTTTCACACATTCCCAGACATGAAAAGTATTGGACATCGAGTGTTTAAAAGACAGCTTGCATATTTAATAGTCTACGTTAATAACATTGTCATTTAGCCGACTCTTATCCAGTAATAACCTGTGTCATCGGAACATTTTCCTTAACCCTCATTGTGTGCTACACTTTGTATTGTAAGACAATGTCAATGGTCACACTCATAGGCCTACCTGCATTCATTGCCTTCACCCTGATATACACAAGGCCAATTATACACCATTCTACCCCATAATACAACATCAGAAACCACGGTTGGCAAACTCGGTGCAGCCACATGTAGGTGGTTAAACAAACAATAACACACAATTAGCACCACAATGTGTGATTAAAAAGTCAGTTTATGTATAATGGCCAAGACTACAACTTAAGGCCACTTAGGGGCTGCTATACAGACTTAAAACTGTCTATGCCTATAACTACCTGACGCGCTTTCTTCTACCTTACGCCGCTCCGTAGCTGGCAGTTGAAATTACAGACTCCTTGTTGTCCGTGTTTTGATGGCCCTTATTGATCACAATGTTCTTCCATTGAACATGCAAGTACATGTGTCCATCAAGCTCCATCAACAAACATTTTTACATTCCCATGAGTGTTGCGGTGTGTGCAAATTGATGTGAAATATAAACCAATGAAAATGGCTCTTACATAAGGGATGCAAAACCTGTGCAATATCAAGCCAGTCAACTGCATTAAACTTGTAAGATGGCAGATTTATTGACAGTCTGAACTAACAAACATGAATGTGCATATTCCAGGAGGGATATCCTTAGCGGAGCTTATGAGAGAAGCCCTCTGGAAATTGTAATGAGGATGTGCAATTATAATAGGGAGGCTATATGGATTGATAACATTGGATAGTCAGTGACACACCAGCCAGGTTGTCACCAAATTGCCTACCGTGCTAAAAAAACATTTACATAACTTTGAAAAACATTTACGTAACCAAGCACGACTACACCATCTGATTTCACTTTGTGGCTCCCGTTTCATAAAGAGCAGCAATTCAATTGTAAAATCAGCTGGTATAGTGGTTGTTTGAATGAAAACCCACACCCTCTTGGCACTTGATTGCTGTACACAATTGACAAATGAGTAGAAACAACAGCTATATTTGTGGAATGGAGAATGGTTGTTATAGCAGGAAGTGAGAAGAAGCACACAGAAGTCCCCAACACTGTTGATGATGGGCAGCAGATCACCAGGAAGAATCTTCAACGCTCTGCTCACTGGAAAATAAAAGTAGTAAGTACATTTAGTCATTTAGCAGATGCTCTTACAGAAACAGCCAAGAAAATTAAACTCATCTTGCTACAGAACCATGTTAAATATTTGCCCATTACATGCTAAATAAGAGTCACCATAAACAACAACCCACTGGCAATCAGAACATAACATTAGAAGAGGAGGAGTAATCCAACAGGCCTCCTCTGGTAATTAAGGAGGTCTTTAGTTGGTTAAATAGCCAAGCTAACTCATGACTTAAAGGTATTTTTGACATAATTTGACATTTGCTGTTAGACTTTTAGAAGTGCATGGCAACTATCAGTTAAGCATTTACTTTTGCAGTATACCGATAGACCTCGTATATTACTTTACATCCCAAACTGTATATAAAAACAACGTTAAACCGGTACAAACAAGTACTGTAAATGTTTTTGTCCAGTTATAATCAACAAGGGGCAAGCTGATCGCACGAGATGGCTGTCTCGTGAATTTGTGGCTAAACATTCGGACACAAGCCGTTATTTGTGGCAGTTAGAGGACACCAGCAAACTAGGTGGTCTAACGATACAGTACCAGCTTTTGAAAAGTAACGTTGAGTAAGTAGATAGAAGTTTATAATATTATTGTAACTAAAAATGACTTAATGTAAGTGTACATCTCATTATACAGTGCGTATACTAGCTGCTGTAGCTAGATGGCGCTAGCAATATAGCTACATCGAATACGATCCAGTGGTGTGCTCTGTTAAATTGTTAGAGCTAAGCTAACGCTATTTCTACTGGCCGGGCATGCCTCTTTATGGATAGACCTGTAGCTACCAACTTGTTATATGTATATATACATAGTAATTACCAATTGGTTTGTCCATTCTACAATTTTAAAAGCTATTGTAAAACCACGACTGGAAGAACTGCTATAAAATAAACCAGTAGCTATAGTGCTAGCTCGAGCTACTAATGTACTGTTAGCTCTAGCTTTGTCTACTGTAGCTCGGTCCTACTAACGGAACATTAGCCAGATATGCCATAGTTAGCGAGCTACGACACAAACGTAACAAATACACTGTGTTCCATCATTTTAATTAAATATGACTTGTTGCACATGTTATTTATATTATTATATTATCACGCTTACCTCGATGTTGAACAGTTCTCTTCAACGTCGCTGTCCGTTGCTCATTTGTAGCTCTACAGTCCTACAGTAGGATCTTTAGCCAGACAGGATATGGATGAGCATTGGCAACGGCAACTGTCAATTACTTGAAATGACCATTCAGAAGCAAGTTGTTGCTTGTGAATAGCTAGTTTTCAGAGTCAATCGGCCAATCAAAAATCATGCACTTTCCATTGTATTTTATTATTTCACCATATAATTTGAAACGGCATTTAATTAGTTGATTCTGATCTGAGAAATAATATCTGATCGTATTCATTTGTTAAAACAATAATAATCTTAATCATGTAAAAAATGTTCTTTCAGTTTGAGGTTTATCTGGAATACTGTAACAGAAAGGAGTCACACATCACGTCTTCAGCACAACAGGAAGGTGAGTCAAACACACAAACATACAATGTGTTACAATATTTATGGGTATAAGGAGTAAAAAGTGTTAACTTGTTTAGTTTTTTTTGTATTAACTTTGTTGTTATTCAGATAAATGTCTGATACACACACATATACAGTGGAAAATAAATAAATAAAGATCAGTAGAGGGCTGGGGTTAAACCCCAGATGGACCCTAAAACATGTATTTCTGTCAGAATCTATTTTAGAGAGAAGATGAAAAGGAGGCAACCTCCATTAACAGACTCCGGAGTCAGGCGGAGGGCACGCTTTGCATTAGAAAAACGACTCCATGACATTGCAGACGACTCTCATTTAACAGAACAGGCGGTAGAAAACAGGGCAGACCCATGTGACAACACCAATGACAGCGATGGCAACCATGATTGTGACTCTAGCGTTACTCCTCAAGTGGAGGATGACAATTCAGATGACCATCACACAGACATAGAATGGGGGGGAGAAGAAATGGTTTCAGAGTCTGATGATGACACTGATGAAGAGCATGTGAGCCTTTTGGACAGCTTAGCCAATTGGGCTGTACAGTTCAGTATTTCTTTGGTCGCGCTCACAGCCCTCCTTACCCTGTTGAGGGTGTACCACCCAGAACTGCCAAAAGATGCTAGGACTGTCCTCAAAACAGAAATTAATTACAAAATACAAGAAAAATGTGGTGGGTTGTATCATTATACAGGTATCTTGGCAGCGCTTCGTAACACCTTATCTCAACATATACGCAATGTTGCTGATGGCTTTAAATTCAAGCTGCAGATTAATATTGATGGGTTACCACTGTTTAAAAGCACAAATATTCAGTTTTGGCCTATTTTAGGACTTCTGTTAAGTGTTCCAATGAAGGAACCTGTTGTCATAGGCATTTTTTGTGGCAGTAAAAAACCTTATCCAGCTGAAGAATTTTTGCAAGACTTCACATGTGAGTTACAACAGCTACAGAGAGGTTTTGATTTCAGTGGGAAAAAAGTGTTCCTTGAAATGGTTTCTGTTGTGTGTGATACACCTGCTAGGGCATTTGTAAAAAACACAAAGGCTCACAATGGATATCACGGATGTGATAAATGTTCCCAGCCAGGTGTTTACATTAACAGATGAATGACTTACCCTTTAAATAATTACATGTTACGGACTGACTCATCATTTTCACAGAGAGCTGATGAGGATCATCACCATGAAGGACCTCATGGATTTTCTAATTTAGATGTTGGTATGGTAACTCGGTTTCCCCTTGATTACATGCACCTTGCATGTTTAGGTGTAATGCGACGATTGCTAAACATTTGGCTGAGGGGCCCTCTGATGTTTCGTTTGTCCTCTAGTCTTGTTGACAGGATTTCAGAAAGTCTAACTCAGATGCGTAGGTATATACCAGCAGAGTTTGCAAGGAAACCATGATCCCTTCGAGAATTAGATCGTTGGAAAGCTACAGAGTTCAGACAATTTCTCTTGTATACAGGCCCTGTTGTTCTGGAACCATATTTAGACAGTAATTTATATAACAACTTTATGTTGTTATCTACAGGTATTTCCATCCTTGTCAGTCCACAGCTAGTCCATATGTATAGTACATATGCAAACACACTGCTCTCCACATTTGTTAGTCATTTTGGGGAGCTGTACGGCAGAGATGCCTTAGTGTATAATGTCCATTCCTTGGTCCACCTGTCTGCAGATGCAGATGTGCATGGTTGTTTGGACACTATCTCTGCTTTTCCATTTGAAAATTACCTTCATAAACTGAAGAGGTAGTCCAGGATCAGGTAGTACGAAGGTTATCAGAGGTTCAAAAGATCTGCAGCATTGGTTGTCGTGAGGGTCTAAGAAGGCAACATTATGTTGGACCTGTTCCTGATGGCCTTCAAGCTGAAGCACAGTACAGAGAGCTACATACTAAAGAATGGACAGTGAAAGTTTCCACAGGCGATAATGTTTTTGCTATAGGCAGAGATATCTGTGTTTTACATAACATCACTCAATCTGTGAAAGGAATTTATGTAGTATTCAAAGTTTTCTCAAAAATTGAAAGGTTCTTTAACTATCCTATGGGCTCAGATTTTCTTAGAACATGTATTGTAACTCTTTCTGTAGCGGCTCAGCTGCACATCCTGACCCTGCTGGAACACATCAAGCAGCAACAAATGCAACTTGCTGCTGCTGTCAACAGTCTTGCTGCAAGAGTGGGTACAGAAACTCCAGTGGCTGAGATGCCGGACAATATGAGTTTCCCACTGGCCACCATGTCTGAAGTGGAGGAGTTGGAGGAGTGGCTGAAAGACTCAAGGAATTCTCATGCTAAGCAAAACATGGTATAAAGCCAACAACTTCATTGTCTTTTTACATCATCACCTTTAAGGCGACATCCATCACTGCTGTTTAGTCTACTGGGTTTTAACATTGTTTAGCTGGTGTTGAGTGCAGGGTTCTGTTCAGATAAACCCAGCATTTGATGCAGAATTGCAAACTTCATAGAGTTCACAAAACAACATTTTTAGACCTGATTTCATGAGCCAACAAAACTGTGCATAATTGTAGCAAATATTTTGTCTTTTGATCAAGAAGAAACCTTTTTTAACTCTGTTAATCAGTAAGTATTGTAAAATACAGTGAAGTAGCTGTCAAAACAATGGAGCAGTGGTTCTCAAACCTGTCCTCAGGGACCACCTGTCCTGCATGTTTTAGATGTTTCCCTGCTCCAACACACCTGATTCAAATGCATGTTCGTAAACAGGCTTCTACAGAGCTAGATAACGACCTATTCATTTGAATCAGGTTTGTTAGAGCAGGGAAACATCTAAAACATGCAGGACAGGTGGTCCCTTAGGAAAGGTTTGAGAACCACTGCAATGAAGAATTAGCTGGAATAAGTGGAACATTCAGAATATCTGTTAGTGACAGTTTTATTAAGTTATGGACAAACTCCCTCAACAGAAGCTGTAAGGAAGAATCATCAGAGTGCACCGGACAGTGAGATTGACTCTTGCGCCATAAGATGGTTCAACCTGGCATCTGACAGGGGAGGCGGCCGCAAAGACAGGGCGATGGCCAAGGAGACCTCTTAGTTTGTGTCTTCTGTCTAACTCATTGTTCATTCCTGTTTTATGTGTGCATTTAGTATTGTTAAAGTGAATCATTAAACTAGGACATGGTTTTCTTCCTCTTATGCATTTGATTTGATTTAATAAAAGATTTGTATTTTTTATTATTTGTATTTTTATACATTTGTGTTTTTTGTTATGTTAAAATTTGAGAATGTACATATATTTAAACTAATGGCTTGAAAATTAATAAAAGTATTTTATTTGAAAATCTTCGTTTTTTTTTTTCTTACTGAGAACTATATTGAGCGTGAACTAACATATATGGGGAATATAACCTAAATAATCGTTGCCGTTTTGGAACTGGCCCAGTGTCGGTCCGGATGTGAACCACATCCGTAAAACGGATCCGCGCCGGTATTGGCCCATTGTGCCGTTGGACACCGGCCCGAGTCCGTTTTACGGATCTGGCCCAGACTTTATGGAGGCTCTGGCCCGGATCTGGGCCAGATGATTTTTGCTATCTGGGCTTCCATATAAACCAGGCTTAACGCGCTGCAGAAGCGTCTGGAGTCAATAATGCCATGGGTAATTATTTACCTTTGCCGTTACTTCAACATTCTCTTCAGCGTTTGAACTGCTGGGAAACAGCAAAATAAACACCGATCCCACAAAAACTGTGACAGCCACTAGAAACTTCATCCTCTTCTCGTAGATAGGAACCAACCAGTGAAAATGTAGCCGTGGTGGCTGAAATATATATGCCCGGGGAGTAAACCCAGAAGGAGACTGGTCTTCTAGTTAATTATGTGAACTATTCCACGCCCATTCTAAACCTAAAGCTCATAGATTTAGGTCAGAGACGCAATGTATTTGGATTGGCTCACATTTCAATCTGAAAACCTGTGACGTTCGTTTTGTTTTGAGCATCATATGAATAAATCAACTCAAATTGATTAATTAATTTGACATTAGATAAAGATGGCGAAAAAACTTTTGGATATTAGGGGATAGTTAGCCACGTGTGTTTTACACTGGCGGGTGTAGACCTACGACAAACATGGTTGCCCATTTACCCACCGTCATATGGGTGATCGATGTCAGGATTTGCTAACACTGCAGATAATCCTGTCCATGACCCCAACATAAATTAGTCCCTCATAACATAATGTGGGCCGTTCAAAGTTTGAATGCCACAAAGCTTAAACAAATGGTAAAAGTTTGGGTTAATTGGAACTTGTTGGGGGTCTGATTGATCACCGAATGTAGGCTATACAATATTCTTGAATATCTTAAAAATTACAGCAACACAACAAAAACTGTTACTGTGAGACAGTACAATACACAACAGGGACAACAACAACATTTTCAGTGACCATACAGTCCATCAATAATAATAAATAATATTGATGGACATCTGATAGCTGTATTAGGCCCAACCTTCCTTGACCACTGCCCATGTTTATCCTCTGTCTCAGTTCTATTTGTAGAGCTTCATCCTGAACATATAAGAAAACAGAAACACAATGTGAACCAATCCACTTGTAAATAAAATAACTATAGGTTGTTTAAAGCACGTCACATGACCCTAATATAAATAACACCTCTAAATAACACATTTAAGTCAGGATGAATACGGTTGTTTATTCAATCTAACGGTCTGATCCATCAATTGGGCGACAACAGACTGATTGTTGAAATCATCTTAAACTACATTTGGGTTTCAACCCACCATACCATCACTTGTCATTAGCGTGTTGGCAAAACGCGTAGACACAACAACGGGTTGCATTGTGCATGTGGTTTTTACGTGTCACATTACTGCCACTGTGGCAAGATAGTGGTATTGAAGCATAAATGCTTGATTAAAGCGTTTTTTTTTAAAATAAAATAAAAATAGCTTGTTTCAACAAAGGTTGATGGATTATAAGTGAGTGGTGGATGAGCGGTTAAGGTTGCACCCTAAACATCCAGACTATTTAGGACATAGTCATACATTGTGGATGAAATCTGAGATTTCTAATATGCTTATTTTAATCACATTCATTAGATCATCTATTGCATCATTATTTTGGTATGTATTCTGTGCTATCAACCATGGAGGGCAGGTGTCAGTTCTAATGAGAAGTTGCTGACGGGTTGGAAATGAAGTAACTACATGCTACAGTGTGACTTGGTGAGAGAGAGAACCACATCCTGGTTCCTAAAGGATTAGAGGCTTTTCCAAAAAAGGTCTGCAACTCCTCAATTACTGAACTGACAAAAGAGAAAGAAGAATAATGTAGGACCGCATACAACGCACACTCAGCTCTGATGTATTTCAGCCCATCATAGTGGGCTGAAATACACTGTTGAAGAAGCACATATGAGACAATGTATCATGACACCAGGAATGGGAAAAAGTTTGGTCCTCCAACTCTGAGCAGACGCATGGGATTGATATCAACTAGTTAATTCCATAAATGATACATCGGCCGATAACCGAAAAGATGAACGATCTAAAAAAACTATGATGAGATTCTTAAAGGCAGCATCTGCATGACTTTTCAGAGTTACGGTGAGATTACAACAAAACGCATCAATACTTTTAAATAGACATGAAATAGAACCATGCACTATAAATAAACATGGCAATTGAATGCGTATGTTTAACACAAAAAAACAAACTTTAATACATATTTATTTGAACGTTATATTAAAAAAAAAACATCCCCAAGCCAACGGGCACTTCCTGAAAGCAGGCCCAGTGAAGAGACAGCATGCCATAAGACATAAAACAGTGACTCTGTGGCAAACACGGTACAGTACACACTAGGGATGAGCATTACATTCAGTGTCCATCAGTAATAGATAATATGGATGGATGTCTGAGATCTGTTTTGGGCCCAACCTTCCTTGACCGCTCCCCATGTCTGTCCTCTGTCTCAGTTCTATTTGTAGAGCCTCATCCTGAACATTGAAGAAAACACAAAACTATGTAAACTAAGCCACCTGTAAATACACTAAGTGGTTTGTTGAAAGCAAGTAACATGACCCTAATGCTCTAAATAACACATTCAAGTCAGGATGAATAAAGCTGTTTATTCACTCCAGCAGTCTCATCCACACACACACAATCCTTCCAAAACACCCAGAAGGGTGTGCGCACTTGTGTGTGTGGACTGATCGTTGAAATCAGCCTAAACTACATTTGGGTTAGAGACTGGTAGTTGGACGAAACCTTCAGTGGTCCATTACTCACCTTGTGAGCAGGTGGCATAAGTGATACCAACGTAGATTAGGACCTTTCTTGCTACAAGTTATCAGGGTTACGGAATTTATGGAGTCAGTGTGAGTTTGACATTCATGGACCCAAATGATAATGAGGCAAAAAAAGTTCAGGAATTGCACAGAAAGCACTGCACAAAACAATATACTCCACTCTACTCCTATATTTTACATTGGCTGCACCAGAGTTTAACATAATTATTCATGTTTACATCCATTGTAAAAGGGTCCCTTCCTGGGAACAGCACTAGAGCGCACAGACTCATATAAAGTGTGTCTTTTTTAATTTTTTCTAAGACCATTTTACTTCAATTGTACATTCATGTGGCAGATAATATTTTCAAAGAATAAACTTCCTGCATCTTTAAATCACTATGTTATTGTAGGCTACGGTTAAAGTGAAGGAGACAAGCTAGCTAGTTCTGGAGTGGTCTTGTTTTCAATGGCAATGCAATTGCTTGCAGCGCAGGTACCTGTCTTTCTTCTGAACGTGTTGCAGAGAGAGAAGCGGCAAGCATGGTCATTTTTTATCACAATGGCATTTAATCATCACAGCAAACTATTTCACTGCTCTGAACTGTAAGTAACGTATCCAACCACATCCACCTCCAGAGATCTCTATGGCCAAAACCTTACAACCACAAACCACACCGGGGTGCTGTCACATCGCTGTGGGAAAATAAAAAAATAAAGAAACCCCATTTAGTATCTTGGTCCCCAGCTCCACCATGAAGATAGAATAATTGAGTAATTTGGCTGGTTCCTTCTACCAATCTGGGGTTAAAAACTGGGGTTGTGAGAAAACAAGCGAGTTGAGAATTTAAGACAATTCATCTCTGACAGGAGAAGGGCAGTCAGGGGAACAGCTCAGAAAGCTGAACTATATTTGAACCCTCTTATCCTTCATCAACGCTGCATTGCTTATGTTGCATTAGCAGATTTGCTCATTAGCGAAGTGTTGGACAATATATATCCAGGAAAAGCAAAGGACCCAGGCAGGTAACAAGCTGATGATACTGTAGCTCTAATGTAGCTCGTAATCAGCTCTCCAAATGCAGGATCTTTTTCTTCCTACACAGTACTTGTATTTCATGTGCTTTTAGTGCCACCTACTGACGTAACAGTAACAATTTACTACAGTTGTACGAAAGATCAAAATCACATACACAACCTGGATGTTAGCTAACTGTCAGGATGGAGGATGACAGTTGGAGTGCATGGAAGTTGTAATCCAGCAGACATGTCTAGAGAGCAGTGTCATCGGTGTTGAAACATTCTCAGAAGCCATTGATCAAATATACCGCCACGGTATTACCAATAACCATCAGTGCTCACAGCATGACGCTTGATTGGACGAATGTCATTCCACTCGGCTATGGCTTAACTCCCATTAGATTGATAGACACTGAGATTTATCAGTCATTATTTGTAGGTGGGTGTACAATCAATCGTCTCTTCTTAGGTGGGTATATGGTAAATCCCTCTTCCCAGGTGGGTATATGGTAAATCCCTCTCCTCAGTGGTGGGTCTATACCGTAGACATATATGCAGCGCTACACCTCCACTCTTCTGTATTCCATGATCCCTCCCGTCACCACCCTGCATCTCAGGCATGTTGAAATCATTCCTCATGATCGCAACTCAAGACACACACACACTCTGTTCCCCCACACACTCATTTCTGTCCCTCTCTCTTCCTCCGCACACACACACACACACACCTGAATATTTCATACTAATTGGACATTTTAGGATGACTCTGTCATAACTTGGACAAGTCAGGATTGCTAGATACATTATTAAACGTTCTCCATCTATCTCCCCTCCTTTCCTTTCTTTGTGTGCAGTTCCTGGGTGATCTTTCATCAAAGTCTTTGATGAGAGTAGCATGGAGACTGTTGCAGTGTGTTACCCTGACCTCGCTTCATTTAGGAACATTTCTTCTTACAATAGCATGGCGCAAGGAGGAGGGGAGAGATGTGGGCCGACGTTCATGGCTAATATGGATGTTTCATCATAGCACTGTGCAATTTCTCAGCTGTGGAAAACCTCTAGTATCAGCGCTAGTTCAGCGGGTTTTGAATATGGAGAGTGTGGATAATAAAAACATGTCATTTGTAAAACACAACCTCTAACAGTGCACACAGCAAACATACCAGTTCTGAAAGACTAATACGATTCATAAAAAGCTTTGACAAACATAGCTGAATGAATTTATAAACACACATCATCAGAAAAGACATTACTGTTGTCAGGAATCAAATAATATTGTATTTGTATAGCCCTGTTTACAAGCAATGTCACAGAGGGCTTCAAATGTCCTCAGAACTGCACAACAACCAACCCCAAAAAGTTCTTATGTGTAAGACCCCTGTTTGTATTTTGTATCAACCAGTACATTTTAAGTTTGACACTCAAATGAATGAAAACCCAAACCCACATATATTGAATATTGTTATATACTGTAACAGTACAACTAAGTACAGTGTGCCCCTGAAAATGCATAGTCATGGGAAGGTGTATCCACTTCATGCTCTCAAGCTCAGACATAGTGAAACACATGGAGCAGACACGTGTGCTATGCTTGGTATGTGCTTGAAATTCTGCATGCAGTCATACGACATGTATCAGTGACAGTGCATGCGCGCAAAGAGAACTCAATGGCCTTCTCGTGGTACACCCACAAGTGTTTATGTATAAACAATGAAGTCTGATAGACTTCACATTGAAAGACATGCACACATACTCACACACAGTCTGATTTTCTGTTTATCACCTTTTAAACAAAGCAGATCAACAATGTCATAAATGTTTATCTGTCTCCTTTCTACTGTATCATAAAAATATAAATACTCTCATACGGTACATGATGTACAGTCTTAGCAGCTAACGTTTCATACACCACATATACCACAACATGTATTGGATTATTATTTTCCTTCCCATACTTTGAGATAACAATGTACTCTGTGCAGTGAAACGCTGTGCTGTGTGGTATAAATCGAATTCATTCTTTTGACCTTTCAAACTTTTTTATTTAGCAAAAAGGTTTTCTTTTTAGTAGTTCTACAGAAGCAACTGGTATTTTACTGCTTTGGGTTCATGCAGTTTATAACAACAACTTAACACTCCTGACTTTTCTTTTCTCTTTAGCCTTAAAACATGACTTAATTGTGAACTTTGACAGTAAAGGACTTTGCTCACGCTCTTCCCCACCAGAAGGATAGGGTGATGTGACCCTCCCCACTCTCTCCCCTGTTTTGTCCACGTGCCTGTGTAGTTCCAGAGGCAGGCCAGTCTATGGGTGAGCAAGGTTGTTTTGGTCATATGATCCTAAGTTTCTACACAGGCTAGTCTAGCTGGCTGTAATCAGATAGAGATACCATGACACCAGTGTTTATAAAAAGGAAAGCTACAACACACCCTTCTCCTTCTCTTGCCCTGCCTCCTCAACCACTCTTGTCTGTTTTGATAGCTTTTCACTGCGCTTTCCCTCAGGGTGTCAGGTTCTTTGCCTGTACAGAAGCACATGTACCTACAGCTTCTACGCGTGCACACAAAAACATACACCCACCCACTCAGAGTGCAGACTCGCATTCATGCACGCATTCACTCACACACACACACACCTATACACCACACACACACTAAAACACTCACTGATTTATTTACTCCCTCACTAAATATACATGTGCGTACATACACATACATACAAAAACACTCACTCGCACACACACACATGCACACAAACACATACATACACCCACTCAGATATGGTGCAAAGTCACACATTGAAATTCATGTTGAGCTGTAGTAAACATTGCCACGTTTCTTGGCTCCACCCCTTCTCACAGAGAAATCCTGTTTGCTTGTGATTGGCAACTTCTCCACTCCTCTTATTTTCTATTGGCTGAGTCTTTTCTTCATGCAGAAATTCCAGGTGCCTTATACACACAATACATATGTTCAAAGGGTGCTCGGAGTCACGCTTTAGGAGCACATAAAAAACACACGTTTTGGTGCGTGTGTCTGTACATTTGCTGTAATTTGGAAGTTTTGCCATAATTTCAGAACCTTTACTCATTCACACACACAAAACATACACTGTTCTGTATGCATTTCTAGTATATTGTATATAGAGTCCAATAAAAATTACAGAAGTCAAGAAACTTGTTGTTATATTCACATACATTAGAAGATTTCCGTTTTGGCACAAAGAGTGTAGCCTGGTCGTAACCAGACCCTCGTACATTTCATTTGTACAGAGGGTCTGGGATCGCTCCATTGACAAACGTTAACTTCCTTGAAGGCGGGTCCTCTGTTGAAGTTTAAAACTATTGGATCTGCCCAGAGCCACTCTGATTTGCCATAACCAATCGCAAGCGTTCGCCTTAGCCAACTCCTTCACCACTACTGTAACGGAGCTAGCTGCCGTAGCTGGAAAATCAAACTTTTCCCGAACCCCGTGGGGAGGAGGGCCACAACATCATGGCCACCAACAAAACTCAGCAAGGGAATGTTCTTGCTCCGGCTTTAACCTATGGATATTCGGCAGTGTTGCCACAGCCGCAGAATAGCTTCGCTCGCATCTTTCTCCGCCGCCATTACTGAACTACTCAAACTAGTGCACGACATTAACGTCATCATTCTCAGCCACTCCCTCTGTTCGCAGATTGGACCTACAATTTTTTTTTCTTTCTGAAAACCGACTTCAAAGTCAAATTCCCAGACCTAGTACAGAAGGAAAATCCAAATTGAGCGGAAGTACGTAGGAGGGCAGAACCAGGCTTCAAAGAGTGGGATCTTGGTACACAATTATTTTTGATTTTCCAAATTGCCACTAGAGAGCAGTATATCCTTGATCAAGTTACATGTTTAACAACTCAGGAGTCAGGTGGCTGAGTGGTTAGGGAATTGGGCTACTAATCAGAGGGTTGCCAGTACGATTCCTGGTCGTGCCAAATTACGTTGAGTCCTTGGGCAAGCCACTTCACCCTACTTGCCTCGGGGGGAAAGTCCCTGTACTTACTGTAAGTCACTCTGGATAAGAGCGTCTGCTAAATAGCTAAATGTACATTTGTTTACCTGTGCAACCTTACCTCACAATCCATTCTTAACACCGTAAACGTGATTTTGAATCCTTAGATGTCATATAATGTTTAAAATACACTACAACAAAAACTGACACTAGTCTCCATAGTCCCTTACACCTACATGTCATTTTTATTCACTATCCATTGGAAATATCAAATAATTAGAATAAAAGGATAACATACAGATTTTCTAAGGGGAAGTGTTCTTTGTTGCATCATGTTAATGACATGCTGGATCCAATGTGGCTCAGGAGGGGTTGTATTTTCAATCGTGGCTCTGAATCAAAGTACAGTTTAAAATGCCTCTCACTCAGAGAAGAGGATAGGGGATGGGAACCCGCACTAGATGCAAGGCAAGGGGCTAGGAGCCTGGGGCCAATGCAGGGCTGGAGGGTGCTGGGCCAGTGCAGGGCTGGAGGGGGCTGCGGCCAGTGCAGGGCTGGAGGGTGCTGGGGGCAGTGCAGGGCTGGAGGGTGCTGGGGGCAGTGCAGGGCTGGAGGGGGCTGGGGGGAGTGCAGGGCTGGAGGGGGCTGGGGCCAGTGCAGGGCTGGAGGGTGCTGGGGGCAGTGCAGGGCTGAAGGGTGCTGGGGGGAGTGCAGGGCTGGAGGGGGCTGGGGCCAGTGCAGGGCTGGAGGGGGCTGGGGCCAGTGCAGGGCTGGAGGGGGCTGGGGGGAGTGCAGGGCTGGAGGGGGCTGGGGGGAGTGCAGGGCTGGAGGGGGCTGGGGCCAGTGCAGGGCTGGAGGGTGCTGGGGGCAGTGCAGGGCTGAAGGTTGCGAAGGGCAGTGCAGGGCTGGAGGGTGCTGGGGCAAGTGCAGGGCTGGAGGGTGCTGGGGGTAGTGCAGGTCTGGAGGGTGATGGGGGCAGTGCAGGGTATAAAGGGCTGGGACAAGACTGTTAAATATTTAACACTTTTTTTTATATTTAACTAATTTAACACTTCTCCGGACTACTTTAATTGTAAATAAAACCACAAGGTGGAGATGTGAAAGTACACTGGTTTAAACATGCCTCCAATCATCAAAGGCTGGGACTAGTTGGTTGGGTGCACGGAGAAATTATGTTTGATAATTGAAATCTTTGGTTTTTCCTGTCAACAATAGGCCTGCTCATACATGTGCTTAAAAGTCTCTGTTAAGTACATTTTTTTTATCATGTAGTGCACAGAATCGAAGAAGTCAAGGACGTTTATTACTTGCAGCATGGAGTATGTGGAGGCTGAAGTCTGTCACCTTTGAATGTCAGCTAGTCAGTCTAAAGCTTGTGGAAAGTTTCTTGCTTTGTTTGTTTGTTTGTGTTTTTGATACCTGCTCTTCAAACATTCAACGATCAAACAATCAGCATATTTAAGCAAGGCATGAACTTAAGACAAACAAGAACCTTTCTTAGGTGATACATTTACACTACATTTATGCATTTAGGAGACACTTTTATCCAATGCGACTTCCAAGACAGAGCTTTACAAAAGTGCATAGGTCACTGATCATAACAACGAGATAGCCCCAAACATTGCAGGTAGCCAAAACATGAAACATACATTGTGAAAACCAAATGACTCCCAAAGGGAAGAACCATAAGTAGTTACAAGTTAAAACTAAATAACATGAACCTCAAGTGCTAAGGTGTACCTGTAGAAAACTGACACTAGTCTCCATAGTCCCTTACACCTACATGTCATTTTTATTCACTATCCATTGGAAATATCAAATAATTAGAATAAAAGGATAACATACAGATTTTCTAAGGGGAAGTGTTCTTTGTTGCATCATGTTAATGACATGCTGGATCCAATGTGGCTCAGGAGGGGTTGTATTTTCAATCGTGGCTCTGAATCAAAGTACAGTTTAAAATGCCTCTCACTCAGAGAAGAGGATAGGGGATGGGAACCCGCACTAGATGCAAGGCAAGGGGCTAGGAGCCTGGGGCCAATGCAGGGCTGGAGGGTGCTGGGCCAGTGCAGGGCTGGAGGGGGCTGCGGCCAGTGCAGGGCTGGAGGGTGCTGGGGGCAGTGCAGGGCTGGAGGGTGCTGGGGGCAGTGCAGGGCTGGAGGGGGCTGGGGGGAGTGCAGGGCTGGAGGGGGCTGGGGCCAGTGCAGGGCTGGAGGGTGCTGGGGGCAGTGCAGGGCTGAAGGGTGCTGGGGGGAGTGCAGGGCTGGAGGGGGCTGGGGCCAGTGCAGGGCTGGAGGGGGCTGGGGCCAGTGCAGGGCTGGAGGGGGCTGGGGGGAGTGCAGGGCTGGAGGGGGCTGGGGGGAGTGCAGGGCTGGAGGGGGCTGGGGCCAGTGCAGGGCTGGAGGGTGCTGGGGGCAGTGCAGGGCTGAAGGTTGCGAAGGGCAGTGCAGGGCTGGAGGGTGCTGGGGCAAGTGCAGGGCTGGAGGGTGCTGGGGGTAGTGCAGGTCTGGAGGGTGATGGGGGCAGTGCAGGGTATAAAGGGCTGGGACAAGACTGTTAAATATTTAACACTTTTTTTTATATTTAACTAATTTAACACTTCTCCGGACTACTTTAATTGTAAATAAAACCACAAGGTGGAGATGTGAAAGTACACTGGTTTAAACATGCCTCCAATCATCAAAGGCTGGGACTAGTTGGTTGGGTGCACGGAGAAATTATGTTTGATAATTGAAATCTTTGGTTTTTCCTGTCAACAATAGGCCTGCTCATACATGTGCTTAAAAGTCTCTGTTAAGTACATTTTTTTTATCATGTAGTGCACAGAATCGAAGAAGTCAAGGACGTTTATTACTTGCAGCATGGAGTATGTGGAGGCTGAAGTCTGTCACCTTTGAATGTCAGCTAGTCAGTCTAAAGCTTGTGGAAAGTTTCTTGCTTTGTTTGTTTGTTTGTGTTTTTGATACCTGCTCTTCAAACATTCAACGATCAAACAATCAGCATATTTAAGCAAGGCATGAACTTAAGACAAACAAGAACCTTTCTTAGGTGATACATTTACACTACATTTATGCATTTAGGAGACACTTTTATCCAATGCGACTTCCAAGACAGAGCTTTACAAAAGTGCATAGGTCACTGATCATAACAACGAGATAGCCCCAAACATTGCAGGTAGCCAAAACATGAAACATACATTGTGAAAACCAAATGACTCCCAAAGGGAAGAACCATAAGTAGTTACAAGTTAAAACTAAATAACATGAACCTCAAGTGCTAAGGTGTACCTGTAGAAAACTGACACTAGTCTCCATAGTCCCTTACACCTACATGTCATTTTTATTCACTATCCATTGGAAATATCAAATAATTAGAATAAAAGGATAACATACAGATTTTCTAAGGGGAAGTGTTCTTTGTTGCATCATGTTAATGACATGCTGGATCCAATGTGGCTCAGGAGGGGTTGTATTTTCAATCGTGGCTCTGAATCAAAGTACAGTTTAAAATGCCTCTCACTCAGAGGATAGGGGATGGGAACCCGCACTAGATGCAAGGCAAGGGGCTAGGAGCCTGGGGCCAATGCAGGGCTGGAGGGTGCTGGGCCAGTGCAGGGCTGGAGGGGGCTGCGGCCAGTGCAGGGCTGGAGGGTGCTGGGGGCAGTGCAGGGCTGGAGGGTGCTGGGGGCAGTGCAGGGCTGGAGGGGGCTGGGGGGAGTGCAGGGCTGGAGGGGGCTGGGGCCAGTGCAGGGCTGGAGGGTGCTGGGGGCAGTGCAGGGCTGAAGGGTGCTGGGGGGAGTGCAGGGCTGGAGGGGGCTGGGGCCAGTGCAGGGCTGGAGGGGGCTGGGGCCAGTGCAGGGCTGGAGGGGGCTGGGGGGAGTGCAGGGCTGGAGGGGGCTGGGGCCAGTGCAGGGCTGGAGGGGGCTGGGGCCAGTGCAGGGCTGGAGGGTGCTGGGGGCAGTGCAGGGCTGAAGGGTGCTGGGGGGAGTGCAGGGCTGGAGGGGGCTGGGGCCAGTGCAGGGCTGGAGGGGGCTGGGGCCAGTGCAGGGCTGGAGGGGGCTGGGGGGAGTGCAGGGCTGGAGGGGGCTGGGGCCAGTGCAGGGCTGGAGGGTGCTGGGGCCAGTGCAGGGCTGGAGGGTCCTGGGGGCAGTGCAGGGCTGGAGGGTCCTGGGGCCAATGCAGGGCTGGAGGTTGCGAAGGGCAGTGCAGGGCTGGAGGGTGCTGGGCCAGTGCAGGGCTGGAGGGTCCTGGGGGCAGTGCAGGGCTGGAGGTTGCGAAGGGCAGTGCAGGGCTGGAGGGGGCTGGGGCCAGTGCAGGGCTGGAGGGTCCTGGGGGCAGTGCAGGGCTGAAGGTTGCGAAGGGCAGTGCAGGGCTGGAGGGTGCTGGGGCAAGTGCAGGGCTGGAGGGTGCTGGGGGTAGTGCAGGTCTGGAGGGTGATGGGGGCAGTGCAGGGTATAAAGGGCTGGGACAAGACTGTTAAATATTTAACACTTTTTTTTATATTTAACTAATTTAACACTTCTCCGGACTACTTTAATTGTAAATAAAACCACAAGGTGGAGATGTGAAAGTACACTGGTTTAAACATGCCTCCAATCATCAAAGGCTGGGACTAGTTGGTTGGGTGCACGGAGAAATTATGTTTGATAATTGAAATCTTTGGTTTTTCCTGTCAACAATAGGCCTGCTCATACATGTGCTTAAAAGTCTCTGTTAAGTAAATTTTTTTTATCAGGTAGTGCACAGAATCGAAGAAGTCAAGGACGTTTATTACTTGCAGCATGGAGTATGTGGAGGCTGAAGTCTGTCACCTTTGAATGTCAGCTAGTCAGTCTAAAGCTTGTGGAAAGTTTCTTGCTTTGTTTGTTTGTTTGTGTTTTTGATACCTGCTCTTCAAACATTCAACGATCAAACAATCAGCATATTTAAGCAAGGCATGAACTTAAGACAAACAAGAACCTTTCTTAGGTGATACATTTACACTACATTTATGCATTTAGGAGACACTTTTATCCAATGCGACTTCCAAGACAGAGCTTTACAAAAGTGCATAGGTCACTGATCATAACAACGAGATAGCCCCAAACATTGCAGGTAGCCAAAACATGAAACATACATTGTGAAAACCAAATGACTCCCAAAGGGAAGAACCATAAGTAGTTACAAGTTAAAACTAAATAACATGAACCTCAAAAGTGCTAAGGTGTACCTGTAGAAAAAGCAAGCAACAATAATACATTTCACAGCAAGTAGAATCATTTTAAGTCAGTTTCAACTAACCAACAAGAGCAACAAGTCTCTCAGTAAGAGTCATTGTGATCCTGGAGGAAACATCAGGTCCAGCCAATCATTCCTAGTACCGTTGTACTCTGACAAGGGTGTCTCGATCCTTTTTTTGACAGTGGGGAGACATTCAGTGTCTGATGGTCTCTGGTGTCTGGATGGTGTCTGGGTAGGTTGAAGACCAGACTGGCTGCCGCGTTCTCAATCCTCTGGAGAGGGCGGGTTGCGCATGCAGGGAGACCGGCGACCGGGTGTTCCACTTTTGCTTACCACATTTGGGTGCAGTGGTTTCTCTTTCTGAGCGCAAAGATGTCACACACACACACAGCAGCATTTTCTTCAGCCTGTATAACAACTTGCTCAAACATTTCCACCAGATGATCAGAACTGTACATCCAGAAAACCGTATAACTGTGCTTGTTAGCTTGAATAGGCTGTCATTTAAGCTTTTGCATTGTTGCTTCTTGTTTTGAGAACATTTTAGCTTGAACTATTTAGCTGACTGTAGTTTGTGGGTTTCTACTTGATGGTTCTCACACCTCATTGTGTAACTAATTTTTGATTGCTAGTCATATGTTGATAAGTAAGTGTCAATATGTGGTCTGATTGGTTGTTCTTGTGTATGAAGGGAATTGTTCTGAGAGACAATGCTTCACAATGATGTGCATATTGTGTACTTATATGGTAAGGTATGTGTACCTGTATTTCTTGCAAAGAGAGGATGATTTATGAGTCCATGAGTAGGTGAGAGAGAGTAGTTTGTGACCAATGTGTGCGTGTGTGTGTCTCTGAAAGGCCTTGTGATGAGTCTCCAGTTTTTTTATTGATGTGTCCCTGGCCACCTCCTTTTAAACATTGATAACATAAATAACAAGCTGCATCTGCCAGGTGACTTCACTTCAATCAAGCAGCCATGCAGGCATCATAACATAACCCAGCACCCCTGCCTCCACCCAGAGAACTCTGAACTCTATGGGGTGGTTTCTGTGTGTGTGTGAGCTGTATCTTTCTTTTGATCAATTAATTGTATTTTTCACCTGTTTCCTTTTAGGATCTGTTCTTATTGGAGGTCTCTTATGCTCCCTTCATGACTTGTTCCACTTTGTTAACCTTTACGCATTCAATCGCCGTGACCAACATCCACCTACTATTCATGATGTTAATTTCCATACACAATAAATGGGCACTTGAAACTTAGTGGCCATTGAAGTTAGCATCTTAACTTTGCATCCAATCACCAAAGTGCCTTGTCTTTCCTGTCAACCAGCGTGATGCACGTTGGTTTGGATAGTGAACGCAACACATTGGGGTGCAATTGCCAATGACAAGACAAAAAGAGTTCCTGTTTACTTGCATTCAATGTAACAATCTGCCTGTTTTACCTTTTTCATTGCAGAGAGAATGAAAGTTTAAACTTGATGTTACAATCTGTACAACTATGAATAGTATAGTGATTAACATGTAAATAGACTGAATGCCATCATGCTTAGAGATAAAAATGGATCTCCTGCTCGTCACCTAAGAAAATGTGGACAACTGTAGTCTGGAAAGTTATTATTTGTTATCCAAAAACTTTGTTCACACTTACCATTTGCCCAAGTGAGTATGCCGTTCAGGTATTTTATGGTTGAATTAATACAGATGTTTGGGATGAATTGACCAACTCAGTGTCTCCATTGAGCCACATTCACTTTCATGTCATAGATAGAAGTTATAGTACAACAGATGCCGGAACTAACTGAAGGTGTTTTACTTGTTTGTATATCTTCATTACCCATCTGTTTCCCCCCTCCTCCTCGCCTGTCTCTCATTCAGGCATCTTGTGGAGGACATCTCATGCTCTGGGTGGGCCAGTCGTGTACCTGAGGACTCAATTGTCATATTGATGTATGTATAACCGCCTGGTGGTCCCACCGCTCAAGACTGCCAGGTCCCAACACAAGCTCTTCTCCTGCCTGGCCCCCCAATGGTGGAACCAGCTCCCCACCTCCATCAGGGACACCGACTGTCTCCCCACCTTCAAGAAAAGGCTCAAGACACACTTGTTCCGGGAGTACAACGGCATTTAGGAATGCTTGGCTAGACCTGTTGCTAGTTTCCTCCAGGATCACAATGACTCTTATTGAGTGACTTGTTGCTCTTGTAGGTTAGTTATAACAAAGTTAAGTCTTGTACTCGCTGTGAAATATTTTACTATTGATTGTTCTTCCACAGGTACAGTCCTGCACTTTTTGTGGTTCATGTTGTTTTAATTTGCACTTTTTGTGGTTCATGTTGTTTTAATTTGTAACTTGTATAACTGCATGCTCTTATGGGTCTTCCCCTTTTGGCACTTGTTTAGTTTTCCACAATGTATGCTTCATGTTTTGGCTGCTTGCAATGTTTGGGACTACCTCGTTGTTATGATCAGTGACCTATGCTCTTTTGTAAAGCTCTCTCTTGGAAGTCGCTTTGGATAAAAGCGTCTGCTAAATGCATAAATGTAAATGTAAAAATAATGTAAATGTATGTATGTATGTATGTATGTATGTATGTATGTATGTATGTATGTATGTATGTATGTATGTATGTATGTATGTAAGGATAGACAGAGGGACATTCCAGAGTAAACACCACATATGCCCTCAGACACACCCATGGGGGAGAGGGAAAAGTGACAGAGTGACCTCTGAGTCATAGATATAAATAATTGTAGAACAGATGCCAGTACATATTTAACTTAAGACGTTCTGGTTGTTTGTCAATCTTCATTACCTAGTTCATGTTAATCAGTCTGTTTACTTTACATCAAGTTGACCTCTTTTACTTTCATTATCTTCCCCCTCCCTGATATAAATCAACAGTGGCATTCTAGAAATTGACAGAACAAAGCTGTTCATTATCCATACGGTAATTATGCAGTGCCTACCGAGATGACAATCTGATCATACTTATAAGTTTGTACCCTGTCCAACACGAAAATCTGGATCGTTTTCTTACAAGCTTGACTAAATGGAAGTCCGCCCTGCCTCAGACAATGTGTCGTACTGGCATGCTCACCTGTGGCATACCGGTGGCGCACCTGGAAAGTGAAAGTAACTGGTATCTGGTTTGGGTTTCAGCATGTATATCATGTCAAGTCAAACCCCTGCTTATCTGTTAGACATCCAAGAGGGTAAGTCTTTTCTGTTTCTGCTGTTATTGGAATCTCTTCTGTAAACTCTTTCTCCATAATACATGGATTTGTACATTAGGTAGACTGCTAAAACTGCTACATTAGATGTTCCAACATTTAGAAAAGTTGATTTGTGTTCTTTATTGAATAGTTTTATGTAATGTTGTGCAAATAAAAAATCTAAGTTGAAAGACAAAAGCAAGCATTGAGACCACTGTGTTGAATACCTGTATATTAGAAAGTGCAGTGCAGGTGAAATGTTTTTATTATTCATGAATGATATGTTTCTTTGAATATGTTGCTTTTGTCAAGTATCTGCTAAATACATTTGTTAAAAACATGCCATATGTTGAAGTTGTTATATTGACCTCCCCAGCAAAACAGTCAACAGGTAACAAGTCAACCCCACCACCTCCACCATCACTAGGTTAGTTACTTTAAGTATCCATATTGTTATACCCAAGTCTTAAGGTCAGTCCTCTCCGCCCCATTTTAAACTTCTTCAAATGCCCCTGACCCAAATTAATTTCACAAAATCCACAAAACATTTGAAGTAATTATTTACAACATAGTTTATTTGTGTTTACAGTTTATGATAAAGCTTGGAGGGATGTTGACTGGAAGTAAGTACTGTCCTGACCAATGAAAAATACCTTGAAAAAGATATAAAAACATTGACATTTGTAGCATCTCTTGAAAAAGTATTGTAACATTACCTTGCCCAGAAGCCCTTTGAATTACTGTAGTAAATCATTAATTAAAATGTGTATTTTTTTGTTTTTGCAAATCTCTGGAAAGACAGAAAGATACTATGATTAAGAACCTGAAGCAGTTTAGTTTGAATGATCCTAAAATGGGCCAGCTCAGGATCTTGCTACTTGGACCAATTGGCGCAGGAAAGTCCAGCTTTGTTGACTCATTAAAAAGTGCTTTTGCTGGACGTATTATGACAACTGCACTAGCAAATACTACGACTGGCACAAGCTTCACCAAGAAAGCAAGTACTGAATAAATAACTATGATATACTGTTTTGTAAAAGTGTGAAAAAAGAATCTAATATTTTGAATGAAATGTATTGTTTTCCCATTGTAGTATGAAACACATTACATTAAAGATGGAACAGAACGCTTGCCTTTGGTGTTCAATGATGTCATGGGTTTGGAGCCTGATGAATCAAGGGGGGTGCACACAAATGACCATCAGTATTCTTGGAGGCCATGTCCCAGAAGGTTATCAGGTACAACTCAGAACCAAATTCAGCTAGAAGTTTTGTTTGAAATCAGTGTGTTTTGACATCTGTAAGTTTGATAATGTATTTGTGGAGAAAAACTAGGTGGAATATTAGAAGGCCAGCTGTCGCAGACACTTTTATCTGTACAATGTTAAACCTCCTTCTACCCGCCTCTTTCCTCGCATTAGTGTGGTCACATAGGAGTCACCACAAGTTCCCCTTGGCTTCTCCATAGTTGTCACCCTGGCCATGGCAGACGTACTCTCTAACCCTCCATCTCTCTGTATTTTTTACATGATACAGTTCAACCCCTGTTCTCCCTTGCAAGAAGAAAACCCATGCTACAATCACAGTCCTAAGTCAGGAGACAAAGTCCACTGTTTAGTGGGTGTCATGTCTGCAAATGCCATATGTGGGATGTCAGCTGGACTCAAAGGCAAGCTGAGGGCCATAAGGGACAAGGCCAGCAGTCTGGGTAAGTGTTCTCCACAAACATAATTAACTACTAGTGGCACTGATTACTGAAGACAGTGGTTTGTCATCATTTTATGTGACCTACCAAGTACATTTCATCCCATGAAATTGTAGGAATTCCTCAGTTTCTTGTTGTGACAATGGTAGACACTGCTTGTCCAGCAGTGAAGAAGAATCTGATAGATATCTACAAAAGCAAGGCAATTAAAAAGAAGGTAAGCTCTATAGTTACTCTGCTGTGGTCTTTGCTGAGCCTTCGGTCATTACAAAACCCTGTATGGTTCTAATTGCTCTCAGATGGAGACCTACAGCAATGAGCTGGGGATCCCCATGAGCTGCATCCTGCCAGTGAAGAACTACCATGAAGAGACAAAGACAGACAATGAAGCAGATGTACTGGTGTTGGAGGCTGTTACTCAGATTGTGCACGCAGCCAATGATTACATATGGACACTCCAACAAAAATAGTAAGGCACCAGGAAAACCATAGAGAATGGATTGGTAACCCTTCCTTTTACAGTCCCTTAAGTACTCTGTATTTACATAGAAAGTAAAGGGTATGTTTTGTGTTTTATTGGGTATTACTGATTGGTACCAAGTTGGTAAATACCTAGATAATTTGAAGTATTTACCCATGAACTAATTACTAACGTGCTGGTCATTACTGGGTATGTTTTTTATGTATTACTGGGTATGACTGATTGGTACCAAGGTGGTAAATACAGAGATAATTCGAAGTATTTACTCATTAACTAATTACTAACGTGCTGGTTATTACTGGGTAATTTTCATTGGTCCTAATTAGGTAAAGACAGAAGACAAAACTTTGTATTTACCTGGAAACTTAAATATTACTATTTAAATACCACTGGTAGTAAGTTGGTAACTACGTAAGATATATATGGTAAATTGTAATGTGTTATTGGGTAAATACCATTGCTACTAAGTAGGTAAAGACGGCCAAGCTCCAGCAGAATTACGAAGAAAATACTCTACTATTACCCTGTAGTTACCTAAGGTTTATGTCGGTAACAGTCCACGTCTAATGAGAATATAAGATAGTACTTTCCAATAAAATACCTTTTCAGATACATTTATCGATGATGGCCTGATTTACTTGGCTGGTATACCTACCTCCGCGGGAAGAGTTTTCCTCTACTATCATGGTAAATCTTCTTGGATACTGGGTATGTTCTTGCCCATGTTTGGACTATTTACTCAGTAAGTAATCTGAAACTGGACAGTAAAAGGAAGCCGTGTTTGTTTCCATGGTGTTACCAGGCTCTTACCATATCGTTTGTAAGCGAATACCACTTTGTCAATGTTACCCTTAGTATGAACTTGTACTATACGTTCCAAGGCGATACCAGGTAAAACATGGCTATGTACTCAGTAAGTGATCTAAAACTGGACTGTAAAAGGAAGCTGTGTTTGTTTCCATGGTGTTACCAGGCTCTTACCATATACTTTTCAACTGTTGATTCCCTTCTCCATACAATAAACATAAACTTGGATTATGTTACAAAGAAAAACATGACACTTCACTCTGTAAATTGTAACATTATTTTAAATTAAAGCACTGTGTCCATGGCATGACCAAATACAAAGGTTAAATCTATACAAATCTCCATGTAAAAACAAAAAATTCGATAACGTCGTACCATAGAACACATGAGTATTAGTTTGGCCCCTTAATGGGTAAATACTTCAAATTATCTAAGTATTTACCACCTTGGTACCAATCGGTAATACCCAATAAAACACAAAACATACCCTTTACTTTCTATGTAAATACCTAGTACTTAAGGGACTGCAAATGGAAGGGTTACCAATGGATTTACGTAGGCTGTCCTCTGTACCACTCTGACAGACAGAATAAACTAACTTTATCCCCAAAAGAAAAATATTCTGTATAAAATGTACTTGTGTGCATTGTGATGTTGACAAGTGTATTGTGTTATATGTTTATCAATATAAATCAATAAAAACATAAAATGTATGCACAGTATTGTAACATCTGCTCCCAGTTTTCTTTGTCATCTCTTATTTTCATTCCTGTTGTATGTTGATGTACTCATCTGTCCTCTTGTTTCAGAATCTCCTTCTTCTACCCTGCCTGTGTGCTCATCTTCCCTGGCCTTGATCAGTTTCGCCTCATCAATTAAGCCCCAGTGTGCATAGCTCCTGTGTTATTGTCCTTCTATGCCAGTTTGTCTTAGTACCCTTGTGTCTAGCGTCACAGTCTAGTTTTCTAGTGTTTGAAGTTCTGATTACTAAGCCTTGCTTTGTTTCTCTGACCTTTTGCCTACTCCCTTTGGATTTTTCACATGAAAAAAAGTGTTACACATGAAAGTTTCACATTAAAGCCTGTTTGTTAATGACCTCTAGCCTGGCTGCCAGTCCAACTTAGCCCCGCCCACAACTAAAACAATTTGGTCGGGAAGTTGGGTCTGCAGAACCTCGGTTGGGGAAAAACGACGTCCGAACCAGTCAAATTGTCAGGGCGGGCTTTACACGATGAAGGACAGATGATCAACAGTAACGTAATTAACCATGTCACCAAAGAGCGCTTGGGTTGAATTCGTTTTCAACAAACAACATATTACGTTGCTCTGATTGGTTGTAGGTCTATCCAATTGAGCAAAGAGGCATTTGTTTTACGAGTTCGGTTGAAACACGCCCCATATACACAGCCCAATGGAGGTTTCTCAGATTCATATTCTGACCAGAAAATTATGAGTGTGACAACGTCAGGTTAACTGACTTCTGCTTTTAACCTGAATCTCGCCATGCCTCCTTTCGGTACGATTGCTTGTTGCTCTGACTGCCTTTCTGTGTACTGAACACTTGCATGTTAAGTGTTCGCATAAAGTGAACTAAGTGCCTGCTTGGGCCTCCCGTGGCCACCAGGAGTTACCTTGTTAAAGGTTCCTTTGTTCATTTTATTTTTTTAACAGTGTCTGTTTTTTACATTTGCTTTACACGTTCTGTATATCACTTGGTATTGTATCACTCTGAATATTTAAGTACAAATTAACACCAGACCACTCTAGTGAATTAGCTTGAAAGAAAATCTAATTAGAAACCCTAGAAGGGTAAAAATACGTCCAGTTGACATTGGTATGATGTAAGCAATACAGTTTTATAGCAAAATGTATAGTATGTGTGCAAATGATTAAGCCATGATAATGTCAATAGTATTGGCGGCCTGATGTGATGGTGGGTCCCAAAATTAAATGTTGCTTATGCCACTTAAAACCTGTTTACGGTCCTGTCGCGCCGGCGGTACAGAAATGCTGCCCCTCCCTCAGTTACAACCAAGCCCCCACCCCTCGCCCCTTGGCTTGAAGCAACGGTCCCGGTGGATGTAGGTGGTATTGCATGTACGTAAGGTTTCCAACTCTTCCGGTCGTTTTTATTCTATTAACTCCATTCAACATAACAAAACTATCTCCCCCAATAATTGTTGTTTGATTCTCGAACCTGGCTCATACTACTAGCTTTTTTTTGCTAAGTTTGAAACCAATCCGAAATGGGTTAACTAGCAACCCATGTATTTGCTTAGTCAATGAAAGTTGCCTGCAAATGTGCTCGCGGATACTAAGAGGGCACGAGCACAAAAGTTCACATTGGCCGATAGAGGGTTTTCACAGACGTGTCATCAGACCGGAAGTCGCCATCTTGGAGGCACTCTGCATCACAACAAAGCACTGGCACTGAAGTATATCCCGAACGTCGTCAAGGAAAATTGTGAATTATTGCCGTGTTTCAGGTTGTACAAATAGGACAGATCGTGAAAAACATTTGGTATATTATCGACATCCAAAAGTTATTAAAAACCAGGGAAAGGAATGCCAGAGATTGTCAGAGGAAAGGAGGCGCCTGTGGTTGGCAAAGCTCAACCAAGATCTACGAGGGAAAAATCTGGACAACATACGGATTTGTTCGGCACACTTCTTGTCAGGTATTGTGAAATGTTTATTTCAGCGGCTCAAAACTAATTTTCTATTGTACTGATAATATTTTTTATAGTAAATAGTAAAAACAATTAGGCCTACTGCTTTTACTGTGCGCTTATTTTACTGTAAAGCTGACGTTGACATAATATAATTAATATCAAACTACTGCATGTGTATGGGTTCGGCGAGAAAACCAGGTAGTTGACAATATCGAGATATGCAACTGAAGGCAGAATCACCGGGTCGTCACGGATTCAAGTAGATGGAGCTAACTGGTAGGGATCTGCACCGCCAATAAATCCAATTTTCTCAACATATCGACGGTTTTCTTGCGGTCCAAGGCCTTTCCTGTATGCCTTTGGATCTTGGACACGTTTTGGTGACCTTTTCGGTCGTTTAGACATGGCTACAGTTGTACCAAAGAGTGTAAAATTTACGTTATTTTCATTGTACTCCGTTGAGTTGTTTACATCGAGTGCCTCCAAGATGGCCGCGCATCCGGGTTACTGCCCAGAATGTGACGTCCGTGAAAACCCTCTGTAGCCGACATGAGCTCTCGGAGCTAGGGAAAAAAGGAGCCACTGTTTAAAGCTAGACAGGAAGACACGTAAGTGGAAAGATAGCCGCGTCCAGTCTCGCGCTCTCGCCTGCCTCACTGCGCCACCGAGCACTTTTCATAGAAATGAATCAGTATGGGAGCGAATATCATTCATTCACGTCTTACTAAAACAGCGGCCACGCGAAAGGGAATAAGGAAACTGTTTCCTCTACTAAAAAATACAATGCGGGTCACGTGAAAAAAGGATCCAAAGACTCGTAGAAAGACCGAGTCGGGGAAGGAACTAATCATTCGTTTCCTCTAGCTACAGAGCCTATGCTCACGTGAAAAATGATCCAAAGACTCGTAGAAAGACCGAGTCGGGAAAGGAACTAATCATTCGTTTCCTCTAGCTACAGAGCCTATGCAGGTCACGTGAAAAATGATCCAAAGACTCGTAGAAAGACCGAGTCGGGAAAGAAACGAATCGTTCGTTTCCTCTTGCTACAGCCTATACAGGTCACGTGAAAAATGATCCAAAGACTCGTAGAAAGACCGAGTCGGGAAAGGAACGAATCGTTCGTTTCCTCTGGCTACAGAGCCTATGCAGGTCACGTGAAAAATGATCCAAAGACTCGTAGAAAGACCGAGTCGGGAAATGAACGAATCACTCGTTGAGAGGACTCGTTACTCCCGAGTCCTTATAAGGATTCGTTCAAAATGAACGAATCGTTCACGAACGACACATCACTACCACCGAGCACTTTTCATAGAAATGAATGGGGACGCCATCTTGGAAGACAAAAGTAGCTTACTCTAGTTATATTAACTCTATTGTTACAACGCACTCAATCCTAACAAAAATATTTTTTAGGCGGTTAAACAAATGATATATCATTGGAAAGCTACGATTATAGTCCACATATATCATTACACTCATTTCAGAAATATTGAAAACCACGGACATCTGGGCACTTGAGCCACTCACCCTGGTTAATATTAGGAAGCACAACACAACTATTACTGTAAAACTAAATATTTAGGATTTATAAATTAATTTAACACAATCAATTATCTTAGATAGAACGTGCCTGTTCTTATCCACTTCTTTGTTGTTTCTCCTCACCTCAATCCGGCGACCTTCGTCCAGTTGCATAGCAATTGTCTCTGCCTAACATGGCTTGCTTGATTGTATTCTCCATGTGTGCCTTTGTGCACTTGATTTGTTTTTCTCAGATAAATGTTTAATGTCCTTAACTCCTGTAACAGTCCATGCTGTATCTGTACCGAATGATATAACAAGCAAGCACGGAAGCAAAATAAGCCATTGACATGACTGCATCCAGCTAGCCAGGCTTTTCTGTTGTAGCTAACCAATCGTGGGAGAAACCTCTGTGTATGATCTGCCTCTACCCTTTTCGCTCGCCTGTTGTGTAATGTTGATGTCAGGTTGGGCCAAACTCTTATTTTTATTTTCTCCACCAAAGTTCTCCTCTCAAAAGGATTTTGGAGAGGATATCTGACAGAATTTGAGAAATGAGAACGTATGAAGTCCGGTCCGGAGTCATTAATTTTCAATAACGTTAAGTAGGCCCTACAGTCGCAAAATCAATTCTATACTCTAACTCTGCTTGGGGCGCAAATGAGGACGCTGATTGGCTAAATATGTGTTTCTTGTAATGTATCTGTACATCTGTTGTATGTATCTGTAATTTTTTTAATTAAAGAACCTTGATGGCTAAGTTGGAACACAGTCCCGTTATAACTGCACAAACTCAGCACTGTCCTTGTATTGTCAGAAAGTGAAAGAGAAATGTATTTCTCTGAAAACAGGCTAATTTCAAGGAAATGACCGTCAGCATCTGCCAGCATGGATAGGGCCAAACGCTAATCCCTCAGTGGACAACACAAAGTCCTACTGAACCGTTGTATAATCAACTGGAAACTGAAAGTAACTTTTCACCTACATAGCCTATATATATCGCATCCAGTCACTCCCTGGCTTTAGTCTTCGTATGTCAAAAAAGAGGGTAAGAATGTTCTGCTTCTTCATTTATTGGAGTCTCTTATATTTTTCTAGATAGGCCTACTGTAAACTGAGGCCGTGTTAGTGTGGACGGCAAACATTTGGAAAACGATATGAAAATGCTAGTGTGGACGGAGATCGTTTTCAATTCGAATACGCGTATTTGTATTTACCCGGGCTAGTGTGGACGGGGCCTGAATTGCACATAAGACACAGACTGCCACTACTGTTACATCATATGTTCTAGCATTTAGAATATTCTGGTTTATTGGGTAGACAGTTTTATATAATGCAATACCAAAGTGTGGCGTTGTTAGATAAATACAAACGTGTTTAATATGCATATGAGAAAGTGCAGTGTTAAATGTTTTTATCATTAATAAATAATAACTTTGGATATGTTGCTTTTGATATGAACGTCTTTTAAATAAGTTAGTTAGTTGAAGACAAGTTGTACATTGAAGTTGTTGTATTAACCTCCCTTGCAAATTAGTCAACATGGGAGGTGAATCATCAAGACCAGCAGCACCACCATCACCAGGTTTGTTACTTTTTAATTTCCCAAGTTGTTGTAGGCTACACTCTAAAAAATGCTGGGTTGAAAACAACCCAGGTTGGGTAGTTTCCAACCCAGCGGCTGGTTAAATATAGGACAGAACACACGTTGGGTTTACCTAACCCAGCAAGATGGGTTGACCATTCAACCCAGCATGTTGGGTTGATCATTCAACCCAAATATGGTTCATATTGACTAGAAGGCTGGGTTATTTGACCTCATACATGGGTTAAATGCTGGGGTTTAAAACTACCCAGTTTGGGTTATTTCCAACCCAGCGTCTGGTTAAATATAGGACAGAACACACGTTGGGTTGAACTAAACCAGCAAGATGGGTTAACCATTTAACCCAGAATGTTGGGTTGATCATTGAACTCCTCAATGCCTAGTTAACATTACATGAACAAGCTGTAGAGCAAAAAGAAGTAAGCAGAAACGACTATTTAAATTAAATTATATAAACACAGAGAAAACATAATGTTGTTAGAAACTGTTTTATTTTCGGTTTAATGTACTGTAGACTACCTTTTCCATTTGTACCATCCACTTTTGGCGCCTTCACGAACGAACAGCCAGTCGTTAGCTAGACTAGTACAGTATCTATCCTATAAACTAATTAGAGATATGGTACTGTAAACGGTCAAAAAGCAGACAGGTGCAAATAAAAACTCATTAAAACAAATCGTTTGCAATACAGTACGTTTATTTTGGTGGGGTTCTTCTGTATAGTTAACATTTGCCTAGTTAAACTAGTAAATGTAGACTAAGTTAGCCGGTTGCAAACTGAGGTAGTAACGGCTAAAACAAGTTATCCTTGTTCAGTTATCCAAGTTATCCTTAAAAAACACCTAGCTAGGACTCGGAAAATCTCACCATTCAGTTGCTGCAACAAATTTGGCTACACCACCGGACTAGTATTTTTGCTGTCCCTTGTCTTGGTAGGTAGGCTATAACAGATATAACCCTTAAGTAAATGAGCAAAATATGTCCCTGCCATTGTGTGTGGACCCTGCTGACAGTACAAAACTTAAAGAGCCGACGAGAGGACCGTTGACAAAGTTACCGTAAGTTTATGCTGCAGATAAACCAGCAGCTGGGTTAAAGTGAGGCAGGTGCGCTGGGTAAGGTACCAGGTGACGTAGGTTGAAAGAGAGGAGGACAATCTGCATTGTTTCAACTGTCGCCGAGAATGACCCAGCCACTAACCCAGCGGCTGGGCTGCACTAAAACTACCCAGCACCATGGAAATAACCCAACAAAATGACCCAACAGGCTCAACCCAGCATTTGGGTAGAAAAAGTAACCCAGTAGTTTTTAGAGTGTATAGGCTACTCATGAAGGGCTCCAGCTTGGTCCTGTCCACTCTATTTTAAACTTCTTAAAATGCCCTGATCCAAACAAATTTCAAAAAATCCATTCTTAAATGTACTTGTAAAATAAATAACAGTTTATTAATGTCTACAGTTTATGTTTGGGGATCAAAGATCGATGCATGACAAAAGGTTTTTCTTTGTACAAACACGCAGCAACGAACAACCGGTGACTAACCAAGCTAAAAGACTGTACTGTTAGCGTCTTAGGGTGCTTTCACACCTGACATGTTTGATCCGTTTCAATCGGACCATGGTCCGTTTTCTCTGAATGTCCGGTTCGTTTGGATAGGTGACAACACGCATTCGAACTCTGGTACGGACCAAACATATGGAGTTAGATTAGTTTCATAATTCAAACAAACAAACGCAACACGATTCAAACAAACTTAACACGATCCAAACAAACGTAACACGATTCATACAAACATAACACGATTCAAACAAACAAACGTAACACGATTCAAACAAACGTAACACGATTCACAAATGTATTTCGTGATTCACAAATGTAACGCGATTCACAAATAAATGACCCTATTACATTCGTTTGCAACCTGACAAACACAAGTTACAAATCCCTGCATTCGTTGGTGTGAATCCTTGCATTCGTTCGTGTGGATTTTTGGAACTTTCCTGACGCGCTTTGATCCACAAATGCATTTTTTCTAAAAGATATCCTCTGCAGCCTATCAGATGTCTCCAATTTTAGCCAATCACCGGAGAATGTCTAATATGGGTAGACGGGCTCTGCGTTAGCCTAGGAAACACGGAAAATGACTAAACATGAATCCTGCCATTCTCAACAATATTTAATCAGGTATGATCATCGGTTTAATAAGATTAACAAGCAATATTTCACCTACATGCTACCAGACGACATTGCTCGTGATCTGAAGGAGACGATGTCCGTCATTCTGGCAGGTTGTTGAAGTCCACATAGACACGTTAATGTGATTGGCTAAAATTGGAAGAGACGATCTGATAGGCTGCTGAGGATATCTTTTAGAAAAAATGCATTTGTGGATCAAAGCGCGTCAGGAAAGTTCCAAAAATCCACACGAACGAATGCAAGGATTCACACCAATGAATGCAGGGATTTGTAACTTGTGTTTGTCAGGTTGCAAACGAATGTAATAGGGTCATTTATTTGTGAATCGCGTTACATTTGTGAATCACGAAATACATTTGTGAATCACGAAATACATTTGTGAATCGTGTTACGTTTGTTTGAATCGTGTTACGTTTGTTTGTTTGAATCGTGTTATGTTTGTATGAATCATGTTACGTTTGTTTGGATTGTGTTAAATTTGTTTGAATTGTGTTGCGTTTGTTTGTTTGAATTATGAAACTAATCTAACTCCATACAAACAACCGAACCATGGTCCTCCTAAAAAGACGGGACTCGGTCCAGTTCCAAGTGAACCATGGTTCGGTTCGCTTTAGGTGTGAACGTAATAGCCCGTGTATCTTCTATGAAAACAAATAAAGATTCAAACTTAAACAGAAGTATGAAATAATGCTTCTAGTAAAATGTCATACTTCGGTTTCAGTTTGAATATTTGTTTTACACTTTACTATCCGTTAAGAGCCCTCCACAAAATACTGATATAGCAATAACTTTGAGAACAAGTGAGTTGCGAGAGTTGAAGTTGATTTCAGTTTTATCGGTAAACGTGGAGGCGGGGCTCTATCCTACGCTGGCCATTAGAAATCAGCCAATCATTGGATGAATCATAAAAAAAATGTGTATTACTGAAAGCCATAACGTAATTTTTCATACCTTCAGCATGCAGCAGTTTGGGCTGAAGTCAGAAGGGTAGTTTGAGCAGAAACCCCCCTGGATCCGGCCGGGATTTCACAAAACTCATGATTAATTGTACTAAACAACAGTTTATTTATGTCTACAGTTTATGACAAAGCTTGGAGGGAGGTTGACTGGATGTAAGTAGCGCAGTAAGCGCACTATCCTGACAGACGAAAAATACAATGAAATAGAAAATAGTGACGTTTGCAATAATCAAAATGTGTATATTTTTTGCAATTCTCTGGACAGGCAGAGAGATACTATGATTAAGGAACTGAAGCAATTCAGTTTGAATGATCCTGATATGGGCCAGCTCAGGATCCTGCTAATGGGACAAATTGGTGCAGGAAAGTCCAGCTTTGTTAACTCAATCAAAAGTGCTATTTCTGGTCGTATGGCGACTGATGCGCTGGCAGATGCTGACGCAGGCACAAGCTTCACCAAGAATGCAAGTATTCCCGGAAAACACATACATATTTACACATTATCTACTGTTTTATCATTTAATGTTTTGAGGGAAGTGTCTTTTATTCCTGTAGTATAAAACACATTACATTAAAGATGGAAAAGGACGCTTACCTTTTGCGTTCAATGATATCATGGGTTTGGAGCCTAATGAATCAAGGGGGGTGCACACTGATGACATCGTCAGCATTCTTGGAGGCCATGTCCGAGAAGGTTATCAGGTAGGCTAATCTGCAACATAACTAACACAGCAACACATGACAATTGTATCAAGTTGTTTCATGGAGTACCTAGTATTCACCAGAAGGGCTCTCTGAGACCTGGCTCAGATGCATATCATCAAGGCACTGTGGGGGTTTCAGATTTGAATGCATTTTAACTTTTGTAGATAGTCTTTAATTTCATTGCTATAGGTGGGGCAATACTGGATCAAATATCGAGTAGTTCAAAATGGTCTGCATACGCTACTCATTTTGTGAGATTATATCGTTAATTGAACAAACGTACTTCATGCATTTACAACTATTGTGTAGTATCCTTGTCTGAATACAAAACACAATGAATGTAATTTTAATTCTAAGTCTTTACCAATCATTGTAGCATCACAGGAATATGTATACTATAATCCAAGAAATCTCTGCCCGCAAGTTTTATAGTGGGATTTTAGGCCAATGATTGTTTGACTATAGGTATTAGTTTTAGAATCAGATACTTTGCAAAGTAGTAATTGTAATGTATATTTCAGAACCCAAGGACATGCGCTATAGGACACTATATAGAACACTATTCCTACAATTTTAGCTTTCTCTGTCGGTTTCTTGAGGCATGCACATAGCGAGCTCAAAACGAGGACTTTGACAGGAACAATGTTCTTACAAATTTAGCCTCCTTAGTTGGTTGTCAGTGTCTTATTTATGTGAATGTGATATAGAAAATATATTTGTTTTAATTACAGCACTGAATAGCACAAAGGAACATGATATACATTTTTTATGTAAACAGCAAACACTATTTACGCCAGGACCTTCCATTGTCATGCATTTGCCGTGAGACTCATGCATTTGAACAATTTATCATGCTCTCACGCAACAACTTTTATAATTTTTTTGAGAAATACCCCCCCCCCCTCTCCCCGTTGATAAGTATGGTATTCTCACATCAAACTTGATAACATTTTAGAGCCTTAGGCAGAACTGTAGGCTACATGCACCGACAGCATCTCGGCCACTGTGCACTATAACAATAAATATAGATCACATAATCAAATTACCAACACACTATATAAACATACAATCATGACATCATGACATTACCAATACCGATAAAATTACAACCTAATTGCCTATGTGACAGGTGGGAGGGGGATAAACCAGGGAGCCATCTGGTTCACCTGGTTCTGTCACGTGACCACCTTAATTTCAATCAAATACAGGTAGATGGCACGCCACAGTTAGTCTTGTTTTCAATCAGAGTTGGCCGGCGGTGATTACATTTACAAATACATTGTTACCATCGGCAGTCTATGACATCGCAGCAGACGTACCTGAATCATTAGTAGCCACTGTTTTTCCCTACCTTAGATTTTTACATAAGTAACTATTTAAATCCATTCGCTGTTCTTACTAGAGGACAGCAGTTCAGGACTTGCGGTTTGCCATTGTATGCCGTTTTATATGTGAAACCACCTCCAAGTGTTTTGTGTGTCACTTATTTTGTTGGACAGGCCTTATTTTGTCTTTTTGTTTCTTTGCAGTGAGAGTGCCCTCTTTTGGGTTGATTTAATTATGATAGTTTGATTTGACATTTTGTAAAAGGCATTATAACTAAATCGCAGCCTTGGTGCAGCTTGTTGTACTAGTAGCTTGTGTGAGCACCTTACCGTACTGTGAATAAAGTGCATTATTTTGTACGCCGCCTCCTCCCCTATTCATTTAATTGAACAAACCATTGTGGGAAATACCGTTCTAGCTACCGCTGGCTCTTAGTGAAGAGCCAGTAGGGTGTAGGTTACACCTAAACAAACAATATACATTTAATAAACAATTGTGTTTGGTTGAGTTCATGTACCAGATCAACAAACCGACATCTTAATTACCAGCTGCATCACGGGCAAGGGCACTGAACTAGTTCGGAAAGTGAATTAGCTCTGAATCACCCACATGTATGAATCAATCAATCGAAGGTTAATTTGATGCATAGTCAATAAGTGAATGAAGATAGAGAAAAATACAAATTCATGGTAAAAAAATATTAAATTTTAGAGACCCCCAAAAATTCACTAATTACATTTCCAGGGGAGCGCAAGTCTTTAGAGGAGCCAATGCTCCCCCTGGCTTCTCCATAATTCCCATCCTGCCCATGGCAGATGCATCTCTAACCCTCCATCTCTCTGTACTTTTTACCTGATACAGCTCAACCCCACTTGTCCTTTGACACAAGAAAAACCAGACTACAACAGCAGTCCTGAGTTAAAACATAGAGTCCACTGTTTAGTGCGTGTTGTGTCTGCAAATGACTTATATGCATTGTCAGATGGACTCAAACACAGGCTGAGGACCATAAGGGAGAAGGCTAGCAGTCTGGGTAAGTTTTCTCCACAAACCTAAATAACAACTAGTGGCGCTGATTACTGAAGACAGTGGTTCGTCCTCATTTTATGTGACCTAACAAGTACATTTTATCCTATGAAATTCTAGAAATTCCTCAGTTTATTGTGATGACAAAAGTAGATAATGCTTGTCCAGAAGTAAAGAGGGATCTGAGAAATATCTACAAAAGCAAGGCAATTAAAAAGCAGGTAAGCTCTAAAGTTACTCTGCTGTGGTCTTTGCTGAGCCTTCGGTCATTACAAAACCCTGTATGGTTCTAATTGCTCTCAGATGGAGACCTGCAGCAATGAGCTGGGGATCCCCGTGAGCTGCATCCTACCAGTGAAGAACTACCATGAAGAGACAAAGACAAACAATGAAGCAGATGTACTGGTGTTGGAGGCTGTTACTCAGATTGTGCACGCAGCCAATGATTACATATGGACACTCCAACAAGAATAGGAAGCCACCATGAAAACCATAGAGATTGAATTTACTTACGTTGTCCCATGTACCACTGAGACAGACACAGACATAATTAACTAACTTTATCCCCAAAAGGCAAATATTCTGTGTATATAATCTATGTAATTGTGACATTGTATTGTGTGATTGATTGGCTTGAAGCTAAGACATGTTTCCCTACCGGACCATAAATAAACATACCTTAACTTAACCTTATCTTCAATTTAGATGTCATTAGATCAATATAAATCAATAAAAACCTCACGAGTATGCAGTATTATATCATCCTGCCCTGCTCCCTGGGTTATGTTTTCTTTGTCATGTCTTATTTTAATTCATGTTGTATGTTGATGTCCTCATCTGTCCTCTTGTTTTAGAGTCTCCATCTTTTACCCTGCCTGTGTGCTCATCTTCCCTGGCCTTGATCAGTTTCACCTCTTTAATTAAGCCCGAGTGTGCATAGTGTGGTGAAATTTCATCATTAAAAGTCTGAGGTCAGAAGAATTTGTCTTTATCTGGCGCCATTTGCCTATTCAATGTATTGTAATACAATCCAAGGTATGATTGTTGATTAATTAGTATTTAGTATTAATTTCATGATTTGATCATTGCTATTTACATTATTGATAGTAATTGTACTATTTGGTGTTAAATAATTTCATGATTTACCTTCATTGATATATTGATTTGATTGATATAATTGGTGCCTGTACCTTTAAGAGCATTTTTTGGGGGCTAATTGCGCTGCTGAGCAGTATATATGTGTTGTAGGGCACAAGAAGTTAGGAGTATAAAGGTGTCATTGTGTCAAGGTGTTACGGTGTTTAAGATTACTACAAAGTTTTAATCAGAGATAAAAGTTTGGATAACATCAGGTGTATTATTTCATGTATGTTAACATCCTTTGATCAAATAAATCTTCAAAACCATCTTCGTTGGAACACACGCGTCAGCCATAGGCTCCATTCAGAACAATAGAAGAGTTTTATTGGAAACCCCTACAATCTGTTTATTGTTGCAAGGAGGAGCAGTTTTCAGTATCAGAAATGATGACTGGAGTCCAAGGACTCTGTAAAAATGTCATGATCTGAGCACTCTTTTAAACAGTAGTTACAGACAGTTACATAATCAGTTCATGTCTATCAAAAGAGGAACTCCACAATAAACAAGAAAATTAAAAAAGGAAACAGGTTGCAGAACTTAGTACAGATGTTCAATTTAAAAAACATAGATAGAAACATAGCTTGAGACAAGAAAGAAGAACTTGGGTTTAAGAATCCCTGGAGTATGGGCAAAACAACCAGGGTAAAATGTGTTAGATGTTTGGTCATAAAGCAGAAACTTACGCAATACTGTTATTCTAGCTTTACAGAAGTTACAACCTGAGCAATAATTGCTCTAGGACAAATATAAATATATTATAGACATCTTAAAGAATATACATTTTCTATCACAATAGCTCATGTGTTTTAGTCCTTGCCAGTTTGTGTCTAGCATCCAGTATAGTTTTTTAGTGTTTGAAGTTCAGATTACTAACCCCTGCTTCGTTTCTCGGACTCTGATTTTCTTACTCGATTCTGACTGTGCCAAATGATGTTGTGACCTTGGGCAAGGCACTTCACCCTACTTGCCTCAGGGGGAATGTCCCCCTGGGGAATTCGAACATTTTGGGCATTCCGGTGATTGGCAGACAGCAGGTTGATTGGCATGTCGGAGGTGAGGTGTTGAGGTTGGACTCAAATGTGGGTAATTGGATGTGTAGGCCTACATGTTATTTTTATCTAGGGTTCACTTCATTACATTTACATTTATGCATTTTGCTGATGCTTTTATCCAAAGCGACTTCCAAGAGAGAGCTTTACAAAAGGGCATAGGTCACTGATCATAACAACGAGATAGCCCCAAACATTGCGAGCAGCCAAAACATAAAGCATACATTGTGAAAAATAAATAAGTGCCAAAGGGAAGAGTAAGCAGTTAAACAAGTTACAATTAAACAACATGAAACTCCAAAAGTGCAAGAGTGTACCTGTAGAAAAAAAATCAACAGTAAAAATATTTTACAGCGAGTACAATAATTTAAATCTGTTACAACTAACCAACAAGAGCAACAAGTCTCTCAATAAGAGTCATTGTGATCCTGGAGGAAACTAACATCAGGTCCAGCCAAGCGTTCCTAAGTGCCGTTGTACTCCTGGAACAAGTGCGTCTTGAGCCTTTTCTTCAAACAATAAAAGAAAGAGTATTCATGAAAACAGAGTGACCAAAGTCTCTCCAGTTTGTGATTACAGTACAGCGTGTGTAAGAAAGAAATTAGTTGCAATTCAGATGTAGAGACACTGGCCAGGTTTCCCAGATTTGTTAAGAAGCTCTTAACGCTAAGAGCGTCTTAAGAACGTTCTAAGGGCGCTCTAGAATGCTCTTAGAACGTTCTTAAGAAGATCTTAGCGTCAAGAGCTTCTTAACGAATCTGGGAAACCCGGCCACTGTCTATTCATTGTAAATGTAGAATTTGATTAAAGTAACCCCAGTGGACCATACTAGGCCACACTGAAGAACTTAGGCTTCAGTGAATTTCAATTTCAATTTCTCATCAGCAATCATATGAATTATTTACACTGCTTAGATGCCAATCTAAGGGTTTTCAGTCTTGCTCTGTGGACCCCCTGAAGTAGCCCCCCCTGAAAAGTCTGTTTCCGCCACTGGCTTGAGGGTGGCAGGAGAGACAGCGTCTGGCCCAGCTACTTTGCGTGGGTTCTGCCTCTTGAAAAGTCTGTTAACTTCACCCTCGTGAATGGAGAGTCTATCAACAATAGCAAATTGTGTAGGCCTTTTTGATTTAATGTACTTTTTCATTCTGTAAAAAAATATTGTTTTCATATACTTTCCTGTTAATACCTAACCCCATTTCTTGTATTGAGTCTTTAACGTTTAACCCCAGTGTTTTGTTTTTTTACAAATTCAAAGCCAGAATACGTCATGGATCCCAATCTAAGTGACAAAGTTCACTGTCTGGGGAGTGTTGAGTCTGCAGATAAAATGTCTTTGATGTCAAAAGATACCACAGCCAAGATGATAACTGTCAGGGAAAAGGCCAGCCTTTTGGGTAAGTGAACATCAGAAACTCTTTATGATTCTGTGGATACTGAACATGGCTGCAAAATAAAAAGCTCATCTAATTATAGGAATTCCTCAAATCATTGCCATGACCATGGTAAACACTGCTTGTCCAGAAGTGACACGTGATCTGAAAAATATCTACCGAAGCAAGGAGATCAAATTTAAGGTACACCAATTTAAATGTATCCTCCTCTGTGTGGACTCGTAAACTACATATAAATATATATTAACTTTTCATTTCCTTCCAGATGCAGATCTGCAGCAATATGCTAGGTGTCCGAATGACCTGCATCCTGCCAGTGAAGAACTACCATGAAGAGACACAGCTGAACAATGACATGGATGTCCTGGTGTTGGAGGCTATGACTAAGATAGTAGATGTTGCCAATGACTACATATGGCACCTTCAACAACAGAAGAAAAAACACCTCTCATGAGGCATTACTGCACACATACATCCACTGAAAGTGGTAAGAGCCTCTGGAGGTTTCAGTACGTTAGAAGTTAAAACTGAGTTTTAACTCTGGTACACCTTGTTAATCACTGTTTGCACTAAAATTTGACAAGCCACTGAGGTGAAAATAAATTGTTTCTGACCATAGTCATTTAATGTTAAAATATTATTAAAGGTTTACAGTTTTCACATTCATGTACATACATGTGATTTACATAAACCCAGTGTGGTTATTTAATTGCATACTGGTCTAGATAATAATTGTTGAAGCTTTGGTAGGCAGTACCTAAGTTTCTAACTAAGACCCACAGTTGTCAGGTGATGACAAACTACAAACACCCATGGATCCACACACACACACACACACACACACACACACACACACACACACACACACACACTCTCAAACTAACACACACACGGACACACTCTCAAACACACACACACACACACACACATTATATATACATACATACACACACACACACACACACACACACACACACACACACACACACACACACACACACACACACACACACACACACACAATGCAAAACACAATAAACACTTGATTGAATTTGGTAATTTCTTTCACGTGTTCACTGAAACTTTACTCTTTTGTACCTTGTAATTATGAAGAAGATAGATGATCAAATTATACAGTCATAGCCATGACAAGAGTTCCCTTGTCTTACATGCCCAACTCTGAAACATGTCTAAAACAGACTACATTTTGTTTTGAGTTGTTGGTAGATGTATTTTATTATAAATGTAGTCTTAAAAAAGAAAATATCATTATAATCACCTGAAAGAAAGTTAATCAGTGTGTTAAAAACATTCAAATGTGATGGGTAAGGTGATGCTAATGATAGTGGTTTATGGGGGGTATACGTGTTACCGCAGATACCCAAACAGGGGACTCTTAACATCTGCAAGTGCACAACAACTGAATTTGAGTACATCTCACAGATAACTGCTTTGGACATCCAAATACAAATTTGGGGTACTCTGTCATAAATATTAGATATACAATCATAAAACACATTTAAATTGTGCTGTCAGTTTAAAATACTGTTTTTGATTGTATATTTGCTTGAAAAACATTACATACACGCATTACACCCATTCAAAATATAAATGAATGCTTGCATTTCAAATTCAATAGTCAAAGATGAAGGTCATGAGGTACACAGTCATTAAACAGATGACAATTTGCTTTAGTCGTAACACTATTTCATGCTGTGTGGCTTTCACAAAAATGGAAATCCTGTCAGATCGTGTTCAAATGCATTAATGCAATCCTCACAGTACAAAGACTGTTTTATATCTGAATAAGATACTTTCCCTTTTTTAATACAGTTGTTTTTTTTGGACCAAGACAGTTAAAAGTAGGCAGCAAATACAGGGAGAGACCGATTGCGATGTTCAGAGTGAGAGGCTCACCCATGTTGGAAATGTTTGAGCAACATTGTTATACAGTCTGAAAAGAATATTGCTGTGTATGATATGTTTGTGCTTAAGGAGAGAAGCACTGTGTCCCAATATGGATAAGCGGAAGAGAGACACCTACGGAACGTTTGTGTATGTGTTAAACTTTATGCCTCGCAAAAGAGTTTAGCCTTTGATGTTTTGCAAATGCATGTATGAAGAGCTGGTGTAGCAGTGTCATCCAAGGGTCACAGACTCTCACCTCCACATGTGGGAGGTTGGAAAGTCTTGTCTCCATCCTGTAACATGTTTTGAAATAAGTATATAAGAACTGCCTATTACTGTAAAGCTTTAGGCAACTCTGTATCAACGCAGCCATGTTTCCTTGCAAGAAATAAACCATTGAACCTTCTTTGAACCTGACGACTCTTTGAGTTTCTTGATAAATAAATATGCCTAACACACTATCAGATAACTTTATTTATTTTCACGTTACACATACTATCTAGCAAGTTCCACAACATAGGCTACTCTAGCTACTTATCTGAAAATACGTACAATAACATATAACAAATGTAACACATTCAAATGATCTCTTTTTATAGGCTAGTTGCCTTTATCAGTTAATGATGATATGTCAAAACTGAACGCAGAATTAACATTAGCGTTGCTTTTCCATGCCAATTTGGACAGGTAATTACATGGTTTGATTTGTATTGTTAATGTAATGAAGTATATGGCTCGTGTAGTTTGTGTACTTTTATGAATGATCTCAACACCAACGGCAACAACGGTGTAACATAAAATGTAAGTTATGCAAACACTTCACTTTTGGAGCATGGATCATAAGGCCACCCACCAACTGTTTCTTCTATTTAATTATAGTCTCTTCCATAGTCTATGGTCTCTCCCAAAACAGGGAGTTCCCGATGTGCAGTCTGTGTGTGGGTGTGTGTTTATGTGTGATAGAGGAGGCATGGCTTTGGACACATCTGAAAGCAAGGGCAGGCTCTATGTTTTCAAAGATAGATTGCTCTCTGGACAACACATCAGAGCTATTCTGAGATTACTGAACACATTTTTACCACCTGTTCCGAAACCGTTTGACAGCTCAGAGCCAGTCAACCCAGGGTAACTCCAGTATAGAACAATTGAACAACAGAATATCTGTTCTATATAATTTACTTTTTTATTTGAACAAATGTAAAATGTGCCTTTTGAAACACCTAATATTAAAGAACCTTGATGGCAAAGTTGGAACACAGTCCCGTTATAACTGCACAAACTCAGCACTGTCCTTGTTTTGTCAGAAAGTGAAAGAGAAATGTATTCTGGAAAACAGGCTCATTTCAAGGAAATGACCGTCAGCATCTGCCTGCATGGATAGAGCCAAACGCCAATCCCTCAGTGGACAACACAAAGTACTGAACCGTTGTATAATCAACTGGAAACTGAAAGTAACTTTTCACCTACATAGCCTATATATCGCATCCAGTCACACCCTGGCTTTAGTCTTCTTATGTCAATAAAGAGGGTAAGAATTTTCTGCTTCTGCATTTATTGGAGTCTCTTATCTTTTTCTAGATACTGTAAACTGAATTGCACATAAGACAGACTGCCACTACTGTTACATCATATGTTCTAGCATTTAGAATATTCTGGTTTATTGGGTAGACAGTTTTATATAATGCAATACCAAAGAGTGAGTTTGTTAGATAAATACAAACGTGTTTAATATGCATATGAGAAAGTGCAGTGTTAATTTTTTTTATCATTAATAAATAATGACTTTGGATATGTTGCTTTTGATATGAACGTCTTTTAAATAAGTCAGTTAGTTGAAGACAAGTTGTACATTGAAGTTGTTGTATTAACCTCCCCTGCAAATTAGTCAACATGGGAGGTGAATCATCAAGACCAGCAGCACCACCATCACCAGGTTTGTTACTTTTTAAATTCCCAATTTGTTGTAGGCTACCCATGAAAGGATCCAGGTCGGTCATGTCCACCCCATTTTAAGCTTCTTAAAATGCCCTGATCCGAATTAATTTCACAAAATCCATAGTTAATTGTAAAATAAACAAGTTTCTTTTTATGTCTACGGTTTATGACAAAGCTTGGAGGGAGGTTGACTGGACGTAAGCAGCCTACTGTCCTGACTGATGAAAAAAAACTGGTGAAATAGAAAATAGTGGCGTGTGTAGCAACTCTTGAAAAAGTATTGTAACATTGCTCAGAAAGCCCTTTAAATTACTGAAGTAAATTAAAAATACTGAAGTATTACTGAAGTAAAAAAAAAAATATATATATTTTTTTTTTTGGCAATTCTCTGGACAGGAAGAGAGATACCATGATTAAGGAACTGAAGCAATTCAGTTTGAATGATCCTGATATGGGCCAGCTCAGGATCCTGCTAATTGGACCAATTGGCACAGGAAAGTCCAGCTTTGTTAACTCAATCAAAAGTGCTATTTCTGGTCGTATGGTGACTGCTGCGCTGGCAGATGCTGACACAGGCACAAGCTTCACCAAGATCGCAAGTATTCCCGGGAAACACATACATCCTTACACATTATCTATTGTTTAGTAATTTATGTTAAATGAAATGTTTTGAGGGAAGTGTCTTTTATTCTTGTAGTATCAAACACATTACATTAGAGATGGAAAAGGACGCTTACCTTTTGCATTCAATGACGTCATGGGTTTGGAGCCTGATGAATCAAGGGGGGCGCACCCTGCTGACATCATCAGCATTCTTAGAGGACATATCCGAGAAGGTTATCAGGTAGGCTACTCTGCAACATGTAACTATAACAGCAACACATGCCAATTGTATTAAGTTGTTTTATGGAGTACCCAGTATTCACCACTATTCACCCCCTGCCCCCTCCAAAGGGAACAAAAGCAACGGCTCGATGCCCACCCATCTTTATCATTATCTACAGTGCATTGCGGCCTGTTCCCAATCATTGCCTGTCCAGTCATCAAACTGACACATACAACACACAATCATGATACTTCATTTTTGTAAACAACTTTTATTTTATTCTAATTGGATAATTATCAAGATCCAGGGCCAAGCAAGCCTTGTGTAGACTGTTTCTACGTAGCCCCCCCAAAAAACACCTTTCTCCGATCTCGGAAGGCCCCTCTATGCCCAAGGGCCCCTGGGCACGTGCCCAGATTGCCCATATGGTAGATCCGGCCTCGCAGCTGTATCACGGGCACTGCACTAGTTAAAGTGAATTCACGAATCACCCACATGCATGAATCTCACATCAATGATAGGATAATTTGATGCATTATCAAGATACAGAAAGAGATTTTTTCAACACTTTACGAATAATATTTTCAGGGGAGTGCAAGTCTTAAGAGGAGCCAATGCTCCACTTGGCGCCTCCATGTTCGCATCCTGCCCATGGCAGATGCAATTTCTAACCCTCCATATCTCTTTACTTTTTACATGATACAGTTCAACCCCACTTGTCCCTTGACACAAGAAAAACCAGACTACAACAGCAGTCCTGAGTTAAGAGACAGAGTCCACTGTTTAGTGGGTGTCATGTCTGCAAATGCTGTATCTGGAATGTCAGCTGGAGTCAAACGCAAGCTGAGGACCATAAGGGAGAAAGCTAGCAGTCTGGGTAAGTGTTCTCCACAAACCTAAATAACAACTAGTGGCACTGATGACTGAAGACACCTTTATGAGGTCATTGGATTATCTGACCATTCATGTAACACCTTGACAGAAGGGCTTTTGATGTCCAAATGATGAACAACTTACCGTTTTATGTATGTTTATTATACAGGTTGTTGGAAGTATTACTAGGGATGGGTGAACTATGCCTTGGTGCTTTCTTTCGGATTGTGCCTGGCAAAGTGCTGAAGTTCAAGCATGTGGAAAGTCGAGCTCACAGGGACATCTGGTGGTTATCGAAACATATAGCAGCCATTTAAACTCGAGTCTGAAGACGAGGCCTTTTA